>NW_005843348.1:119677-139978 GCF_000455745.1 Alligator sinensis | reverse complement strand
TTCTTGTCTGGCGTGGCCACCAGATTACTGTTTGTGTCTTGCAGGGGCCCTACATTGCCTGGTGCCCTCTTCTTGCTCCCAAAGTACTTGAAAAAGGACTTTTTGCTGTCCTTAATCCTGGACGCTAGCATGAGTGCCATCTCTGCCTTGGCCTTCCTAATAGCCTCCTACACTCCCGGGATGAGGAGAAGTACTCCTCCTAGGTGATAGTTCCTCTCTTCCACTGGTTGTATGCCTCCCTTTTAGTCCTCAGGCATTGCTGAATGCCCTTGCTGAGCCAAGGGGGTTTCTGAGCACTCTTAACCTGCTTTCTTCTCTCAGGGACTGTTATCCTTTGGGCCTAGAGGATCGCCCCCTTAAGGTATGACCATCCCTTGTGGGCTCCCATCTCCTTTACCTTCTGGGCCCTTAGTGTCTCCCCCACTAGTCTCCTAAGCTCATTGAAGTTGGCCCTTCTGAAGTCAAGGGCTTTAGCCTTAGTGTGAGCCCTAGACGCCCTGCATTGGATAGTGAAATCCAGCAGGTGATGATCACTATTGCCCAGATGGTCAAGGACCTGCAGTTCCCTCACCAGGTCATCCCCCATGGCCAGGACCAGGTCCAAAAAGGCATTACCCCTAGTGGGGCTGTGCACTTTCTATATAAGGTGAAGGTCCTGTAATACACCCAGGAACCTATGCAAGCAGTCAGACCTGGCTGTCTGCTCCTCCCAGCAAATGTCTGGGTAGTTTAGGTCACCCATGACAATAACATCCCTTGACCTAACCACCTCTGTAAGCTGACTGGAGAAGTCCTGATCTAGCTCTTCCCCCTGGTTGGGTGGTCTGTAGTAGACACCCACCGTAAGGTCCCTTTCACCATGCCCCACTTGTAGTTTGACCCATAGTGTCTCTGCCCATCCCTCCTCTAACCCAAAGCTAATCCTTGATGAAGTGAGGTGCTCTTTGACATAGAGCGTAACCCCCCAACCTTTCCTCTCTGTCCTGTCTCTTCTATATAGGATGTACCGCCAAATGCACACCGCCCAGTCATAGGTAGGGTCCCACCAGGTTTCTTGGAGCCACCTGAGGCCTCCTGAGGGTGCTCGTGCCTTCCTCCCACTCCCAGGACAGTTGTGGCCCCCTACTCCTCGGACATGGACACTTACCTGTGCTTCCCTTCCTCTTGTCACCCTGCGTGCTGGTGAAGCATCCTCTCCACTCAAAGCAGCCCCTTCCCCTGGCAAAGCTAGTTTAAAGCCCGCCGTATGAGATCAGCCAACATAGAGGAAAAGATACGTCTGCCGTTAGGGGAGAGGTGAAGCCCATCCCAACCCAGCATGCCCTCCTTACAAAAACCCGGGTTGTTGTCAAAAAACCCAAAGCCTGCCTCATGGCACCAGCTCCGAAGCTGCCAGTTAACCATGTCAATGCAGGCCTCATGACGCCTACCCTGTCCACTTACTGGGAGAATGGAGGAAAATACCACCTGAGCTCCCATCCTCTTCAGTTGGTGTCCCAAGGCCTTGTAGTCCTCCATGATGTTATCCAGCTTGCCCTTGGATGCATCATTTGTACCCACATGGATCACAACCAGTGGGTAGTAGTCAGAGGACTTGATGATTTTAGGGATGGCCTCTGTGACATCGTGAATCCTCGCTCCAGGAATGCAGCAGACCTGCCGTGACCAGGGCTCTAGGTGACAGATTGGACCATCGGTTCCCCTCAGGATGGAGTCCCCGATGACCAGTACTTTGCATCTCCTTCTCGGGGTGTGCCTCTTCTGAGCCGGTGATGTAGGTCGACCGACTTCAATTCCTCTGGGGACCAGTTCTTCTCCCTCCTTCTCCAGGGGGGCCAGGGCTGCATACCTGTTCCCAAGGGGTGTCTGGGGAGCAGGCACAGCAGTTGTTCAGACTGCCCTGGCCTTGACAGGTACCTGCTGCCACCGATTAGTTGGGTGCTGTGCATGCAGGGTCTCTCTGGTTGATTCCTGTCCCTGCAGAGAATGGAAATACATATCAATTTCATCCTTCACCACCCAGGTCCCCCGCAGCCTGCTCACCTCGGCCTGGAGCTCCTCCACCTGCCCCTCCAGAGCCTGAAGGTGCTCACAAGAGGGGCAGGCAGGGGAGTCACTAGACCTCAGTCCCACCCCCAGACATCCCACCTGGGCACCCCCACAGCTCAGGGGGCAGGTGGTCACTGTGGCAGAAATGCCCCCATCAGTGCCCCTCTCCAGAGATCTGTCTCAGCCAGCCTGGGAGGCTGCTGTTGAATCCCCCAGGGCGGGGATCTCCCACCTTGTCTGCATGACAAAAGCCTGGCACCTGGGAGGCGATGCTCTGGTCACCTGGGCAGGGGGAAAAGCCCGGCCCTGCGCGTGGGCCTAGGTAGCCAGGGATGCTTGGCAGATTGGTCGGTTTCTAGCCAGTATTGGCAGCTTCGATTGGACCGGGCTGCTGAGGTCAGAGAGGTTATTTAAGGGCCCGGTCCAGGAAGAAGGCAGCCATTAGCCATGCGGTCATCCAGGTGAATCTGAACCTGGCTCTCTCCTCATCACCACATGCTCCAAGAGTGCCCTGCCTCCAGAGGAAACAACAACCACCTCTGGATGATGTGAGTGAGTAAGCTACTAGAGATCCGATTAGATATTTAGCTTCAGTAACTCAGATGCGTGTTTAAACGGCTACCTCAGCCACCCTCGTTTGCTCTATGGGATTCCTTGATATTCCCTTAATATTTCTATGATATTGCTCTACCTTTTACCCTGTTGCCGCCCTACCCCCTGTACTCAATAAAGTTCTCCTTTGTGACCGGTGTGGGAGACTTATTGAGGGGTGGGTCTAAATTATGCCAAGGAGGCCCCTTAGGTCTGTGGACTAAGGGAGGCTTCCTAATAAGCCCCTGACTTGGGAAGTGCCCCAAGTGCTTGTATTGGGTCTAGCACCCATTGGACGATCAGGCCTGCGTTTTCCAAGGTGCGCAGAGCCAGAAGTGAGTCCAGAGCCTTGGATGGTGGCAGCAGGAACCCCAGGCTAGCGGGTGTGCTCCAGGGAAGGGGTCGGCCGGACGTGAGGCACCCTAAGGGAGGCACTCGGAGCCTGGAAGGTGGTCAGGCGCAGGGAGGTGGGCGGTTCAACGCAGGAGCGCCCCCTACTGGCCCGCCACAGTCACCAGGCCCCACAAGGGCTCTGTCTGGGTGGCAGCCTCAGAGGAGCCCCAGAAGGGTAGCACCATGGAGGCAGGACTCCTGGCAGCACTGAGGTGGAGCCAGAGATATAAATATCTGGATAAATAGAGCCAGCGAGATATGTGGGGAGAGAAATATATGGAGCCAGAGTTACATGGAGTCAGATATATATGGGGACAGAGATATAAGGAGGCAGAGATATATATATAGATATATATAGCCAGAGATATATGGAATGTGAGATATATGGAGCCAGAGATGTATATAGAGCCAGAGCTATATGGGAAGTGATATAAGGAACCAGAGACACATGGGGAGAGAGACACATGGGGAGAGAGACACATGGGGAGAGAGACACATGGGGAGAGAAATGTATAGAGCCAGAGCTATATCGAGCCAAAGATATATGGGGACAGAGATATACGGGGACAGAGATATCTGGAGGCAGAGATATATGGAGCCAGTGATATAAGAAACCAGAGATACATGGGGACAGAGATATAAGAAACCAGAGACATATGGAGCCAGAGACATAAGAAACCAGAAATATATGGGGACAGAGATATATGGGGACAGAGGTATAAGGAGACAAAGATATATGGGGACAGAAATATATAGAGCCAGAGACATCAGAAACCAGAGATATCTGGAGGCGGAGATACATGGAGCCAGCGATATAAGAAACCAGAGATACAAGAAACCAGAGACATACCGGGACAGAGACATATCTGGAGAGAGAGATATAGAGCCAGAGATATTTGGGGACAGAGATATATGGGGACAGAGATGTATAGAGTCAGAGATATAAGGACACAGAGATATATGGGGTGAGAAATATATGGAGCCAGAGATATATAGATGCAGAAATATACGGGGACAGACATATATAGAGCCAGAGATATCAGAAACCAGAGATATCTGGAGGCAAAGATATATAGAGCCAGCGATATAAGAAACCAGAGACATATGGGGACAGAGACATAAACAGCGAGAGATATACGGGGACAGAGATAAAAGAAACCAGCGATACATGGGGCCAGCGATAAGAAACCAGAGACATATGGGGCCAGAGACATACAGAGAGAGAGATATAAGAAGCCAGAGACATATGGGGACAGAGACATCAGAAACCAGAGATACCTGGAGGCGGAGATATATGGAGCCAGCTATATAAGAATCCAGAGATACATGGGGACAGAGACATACGGGGACAGAAATACATAGAGCCAGAAATATATGGAGCCAGAAATATAAAGAACCACAGATATATGGGGCCAGAGACATATAGAGCCAGAGACGTATAGGGAGAGAGATAAATGGGGACAGAGACATACAGAGACAGAAATATATGGTGAGAGAAATGTTTAGAGCCAGAGATATATGGAGCCTGAGATATATCATTTTAGAGACGGATGGAGCCAGAGATATGTGGAGGCAGAGATATATGGAGGTTGAAACCTATGGAGCCAGAGATATATCGAGCTGGAATTTTATGGAACCAGATATAAAACTACAGATCAATATATGTCCTGTGCTATAATCTCTGGCTTTATAGATAAGACCAGATGTATATGTAGCCAGAGATACATAGAGCCAGAGATACATGGAAGCAGGTATATATGGAGCCATGGATATATGGAGCCAGGGATATAGGGAACCAGGGATATACGGAGCCAGAAATATATAGTGTAGGACAGGTATAGGTCTGTACTTTTATGAAACTGGAGTTATATACAGCAAGAGGTATATGGAGCCAGAGGTATATAACGACAGAGATATATGGAGTCGAATATATATTGAGCTGGAGTTGTATGGAACCTGAGATAGACAGATCCAGAGATATATAGACCCAGGGATATATAATGCAGGGCATATATAGATCTGGAGTTTTATGGAGCCAGAGATATATGACACCGGAGATATATAACACCAGAGATATATGGATCTGGAGTTTTATGGAGCCAGAGATATATAGAGGCAGAGATATATACAAACAGAGATATATATAATCATAGGTACATGGTGCTAGAGATGCATGGTGCCAGAAATATACAGAGCTGTAATTTTATGGTGCCAGAAACAGATGGAGCCATAGGTATATAAAGCCAGAAATAGATGGAGCCAAATATGTAATGAGCTGGAATTTAGTGGAGCCAGAGATATATGGAGCTGGAGATATATGGCTCCATATACAGCTAGAGATATAGGGAGCTAGAAGTAAATGGACATAAAGGTATATGGAGGTAGAGATAGAGATATATGGAGATGTGGAGATATATACAGATAAAGATATATATAGAGAGAGAGATAGGCACACTGCTGAAGAAATGTTGTTGCTTAGTGGCTTGTTATAGAAGAAAAGGAAGCTGCAGTTGTTCAGCCACATGAGCCCAGGCATGCTCTCTCACACAAGAGTCATCCTCATTTTTTGACCTACAACAAGAGTGTTGCCATAACATGTGGTACATACCTTTCATTAGGAGGTTGGACTCCGCTGGGTGCTGTATGGCTTTTGAAAGAAGCCTTGTGACTTTTGAAAGAAGCCTTGCCGTTTTCGTACAGGGAATGAAAGATACTAGCAAATGGAAGAGATTCACAAACATTGAGGACAACACTGTGAAAGCAAAAAAAAAATTGAAAATTACAGCAATTACTGGCAAAGTGCAATTAAAATACTCAGGAAACACCAAAAATGTTTGCTTACAGTGGTATAAAATGACTAGCTTCCAAAAAAAATGGAACAACTTTTTAAGCTATTTTTCAACCACTGTGAGTTTCTGTACATCTGGTCCATAAACTCACTTGAACAGGAAGCACAAGGGTGGGGGTCCCAGGAAGCTGGAGACCTGGGGTGAATTTGCACAGCTGTCTGTGAGACCCGCATCAATCCCATGACAAATGTGCATGTGGCAGACTGATCTTTCCCAAAATGGAAGTTCTCTCATCCTCTTGGGCCTTGGCACCTTCTGGGCAGAGAGGTACCTATACTTAGCCCTATCAGCTGGAACTCAGCCAAAGGCAGGTTATATAGCTGCCTTTGTACAGACTAAATTAATCCTGAGATCCATAAGGAGCAGCTTACACCATTGCATGCTGCTTTCCAGAAATCCTCTGACGCTACACTGAGCCCAGTCTGCTCCACGCAAAAAAGCCCCTCTCGTTTTCTCTTCCTACCTCAGATGAGATGCCGCCAACTTCAGCCTAACCCTGAGACATCCCCCACACCCCACCATGAGAGGGGAAAAAAGGGCTAAAGCCTCAGCTCTGCACCACCCCCAGACAGGGTGCACTCTGGGCTTCTGTCACCACAGACACCCCCAACCATAAAATCCCCATGGGGAGATGTCGCCTCTCTACCACCAGCACTTAAGCTAACTGAAAGAGTGCCAGCAGCCTCAGGCACAGCCACAGACAGGATACACTCTGAGAATACCCTCTTGGTAGAAGGCGGGGGCAGACCAAGGTGTTTATGGCCCTGGGTATAGGAAAGGCTAGGCAACCAATCCATTCCATCAAGTGTCAGGGGGTCTTACATTTCCACCCAAAAAGCAATCACTTCATAGTGATACCTATCTTTTTCAGGAAGCAGGGCACACTGCTTAAGAAATGTGGGTACAACCAGGACATTATTGATTGGCTATAAAAGAGAAGAGAGCTGCAGTGATGCAGCAACATGAGGCCCAGGCATGCTGTCTCACACAACAGCCATCCTGCTTCTTGGACCTACAACCAGAGTGTAGTCCAGTAAAAGGTGCTATCTACCAAAATATGCCATTTGCCCTATATGCTAAATATCACCCTCCCTAAGTACCATATCCTCATTAGACTCCCAGCATAATGCAACCCTGCACTGAAATAACTAGGGCTGGACACAAAACCTGACAGTTTTGTGAAAAACAGCAGAAATCTTACAGGTAAGCTTTCAAAAACCATACTCCTCACTTTCCAATACCAGTGCAAGGCATGTCTTGGTCTCCCCACAATAAATGTCACTAATGACCATACCATGTTTCAGCTGCTCAAGTAGACTAAGTCCGGTGCTCCAATACATGAGGATGTTTTTAAGGAAATACAAATCAAGGGAGAGATATTTGGGACATAGTTTCAGGACTACCCATGAAACTGAAAATGTTGCTGAGGAGAGGGTTACAAGAAGCTGTTCCAGAGGACAGGCTGTACATGGCCAAAGGGTGCCCTTTAAGGCTTGTATGCAAAACTGTCAAGACAAACTGCCACATCCTGCCTCCAATAACCTGACTGTCAGAAAGGCTGAACTCCTTTGGGAAAAAGCACCACCATCCCACCTATCCATTCTCCAGCCTTCCTTGCAAACAATGAGAATGAAAACCAAACCTGGTGTTTTAGCTCTTCAGCAGTGCAAGGGCGAGTAGACTTTTTCACACATTGGGTCCCCACTGCTCAGCACTAGTGCTCGTACAAGTTGAACAGGAGCTCGCACAGGCAGTAGCGAGGAAATTGGAACGGAGCAAAAAAACCTCCTTCTCTCAGAGACACCAGCTACTATGACAAGTACGTCTATGGGGCCTACCAGAAAGGGGCCCTGGTCTTTGGCCCTCTAACGATACAATACAATCAGTACATGAAAATGGAAGCAGGAAGCCAAAAGGTGTGAGGACATACCATCTGCGGGCAAGGAAATCAGCAGAACAGAATTCTAGAAAAAAGTAACTGTTTAAAGATCAAGCAAATATACTGCATGTTATAAGGGACAGTGCTCACAAGTTTTACATAACACCACAAATGGTTTGAGAAAACAAACCAACCCAAATTCAGGCCATTACACTGATAGCCTGACCTTCCAGTGATGGTGGCATTTCAACATAGCCCCAAGTCCCTCCTAAATACAGACTTGGGAGGAACGTCCGGCATCATGCAAAGTGGCAAGATTTTCTATTCCTAACGCATAAGAGGGGTGCCTGCCCAACCGCTTTTTGGCAGACTCCGATGGAAATAAGGATCACAATTACCTTTCTCCTTCTGGATTAAGGAGGAGAAAGGAGCAGGTGGCTCCTTTCTCCTCCTTAATCCAGAAGCAGGATGGAGGTGGCTCCATCCTGCTTCCTGTTCAGAAGCAGGATGGAGCCACCATACAGTATGTTGCTGTGAATAAATGGTCGAACCTGCACAACTTGACTATAGCGAGCTATCAGTAATTTGCCATGAAAGAAGGGTTATTAGGAATACCACACAAAAGGTACCACAGGACATCTCTTTCCAGAGTTTTACCAATGAACCCCTGGGGGGCACACAGTAGCATCTGAATAAAGCTCCCACTCCAAAGGGCAGCAGCACTGAGCGAAGGCCAAACCATCCAAGCCCTTAAGTTGGTCAGGATCACTGGATGAGAGACCAAGAGGGGATGCAAAGCAAGTGTAACTTTCTGTCAGCAACAAGGGCCAGGTTCAGATTCTGGGGCTGAACAGCATCTTCCTTGCCCTGGCTCTAGCCCCAAACAGAAAGCCAAGAAACTACATTCTGACTGGGTGCTCTAACATTTGCAGACTCTCCTCCCCCTGCCCATCACCAAATATAACAAGTTCTGTTTCCATGGAATATGGACAAACTCAACAGCACTAACTAAAGGGCACCCTAACTATGACACATTCAGCAAAACCAAAAACAGTTGTCTTTGCTACTCGCAAGGCAACCCAAGGAAGGTGCCACTTGGCCCAGCTAGTTTGGAAGGGAGGATCACCCACAGCTGTCCTTGCGGGGCTCCAGCAGCTACACAACCCAAAGCACCAAGTGCCGAGTAGGGAGGTCTGCACCGTAGCCTAGGCGACACCTAGTCAAGTCATCCCTGTTCCTCCTTGCTCCCCCTCTACTGCTCTACTGTCTCTGCCCCAGGGCTGTTGTCCCCTAGCCCTGCTTGGGGACCCCCCTTGATGCACTATGTGCCAGTCAGCCTCATGAACCCTCTTAATCCCTTTCCTGATTTCCCCCCTCCTGCCTCACTGCCTTGTCTTGACTCTCCTCCCACAGCCTTGCCTTCTGTCCTGCCTCTACTGTACAGCCCTTGCTCCTGTCTTTATTCCAATGCTGGCTTCTTTTTCCCTCTTCTTTCTTTTTGTCCTTTGGGTAGAGACAGGCCTTTGCATGAGACTGTAGTTGGTAGAAGCTTGGGGACAATCAGGACCTTCATATAGAGGGTGAAGCATATGGTGGCATTAGCTTGGTTGTGTATAGTGTGGAGGCTTGGAGAGGGCAGGGTGTTGGGCTTTAATGGCTACAAGGTAGGGGGTTGAATAGTAGTCAGCTTGGATGGCTGCTGCTAGCAGGTAGCATGGTGTATGTTTGGTGAGACTAGCATATGTGACAGCAGGGGAGGAGTAGGTTTGTGCAGCCTTGGTGCTCGGGTAGATGGGACTGCTTGGAATTGATGGTGATGGATAATTGAGGGCAATGCAGATTCTGAGCTTTACTGAAGAGGTTTGAATTGAATGTGTGTAACCTTGATGTTAGGGCTGACTAGAACAGAGTAGGGACCCATGGGCATTGTGCCTCTGCTGCTAGCTTTCGCTGGTGAAGGGTAGCTTTCACTGTCTGCTCCAAGTTGACACACGGAGCATGAACAACACACATTGTACCTCCAGCCTTTGGTCGAGAGCTTCCTGGTTTGTTTCATCTGAAAGCAGGCTCTGAAACACAAGACAAAGCAGACATGAAAGCCTCAGCAACAGGCTGCAAGCAAAGGAAGAGTAAAGCTCACTCAACTCTGTTGATGCCTCCTTTTCCCTCTTCCTCCTCCTTCCCTTCTTTCTGACCTTTCATTTGTGAGAGAGAAATCCACCTCTACATTGTACCCACTAAAATATAAAGCAGATAGACAAATATTTTTTTACTGTAAAAAGAAAAAAGTGACACGCACTGTGTGTTATATAATAAATATGTGGACTAAATCCTTAAACAAGTACAAGTGTCCAACAGAAGCCGTTAAAAAGTCTATGGCCAGCACACCCTTCTGTGCTGGGTACAGTATATCTCAGTGACGTAAGGCACACGTTCAGCCCAGGCACATGTCTCTGCAGCATGTGCATTCCTGAAGGCAGAATCTGTTCCTTGCACATACCGTTACAAGCTTTGTCCCAAAGGTGCACAAGTAGTTTGTGCGAAACAGGCTGAACAGAAAAGTCTCCATGGACAGGGTAAAAGTCAAGTCATACATTTTAGGTGTAAAAAGTACATGTAAACTGCTAGCTGCAAGGTAGCTGGAGATGCTACTATATGTAGCTTTCTGCCATGGTTTAGCAATGTGGGGAGCTGGCTGCATCCCAGGCCCTGCTCTCCCCACCTCTGCCCCCAGAGCCAGGCGCAGTCACCAAGGGCCTGGCAGTCCTTCTTGCTGTCCTGGAACCAACAATCCTCGAAGGCGGGCTGTGGCTGCGCTCACATGTCAGATCCCCGGGGCCACGGCACATGCAGCACTCAAAGCACTCCTCCTCAAATCAGGTGTCTCCCACCTGCTGGTGGGGGATGAATGGGAAAACAGGAAGGAACATGCAGCAACACTCATGCAGATCCCACTCTGGGTCCAGGATGACGTGTTATACTCAGCCACTCTCCCCAGGCCAGAGGCAGTTGCATCTCAGCTCCCTGCTACTCTTGGTGTTGCCCCACTCCATAGCTGGCTGCAATGGGGCTGTGCTATATGCAGCTGTGCCCTACCCCACATCTGGATGCCTCCAGGCCCCTTTCTACCCCACCATACCCCCGCCAGCTCACCAGGCAGTAGGTGCTGCCGGGGCCAAAGCAGCCATAAGCTGAGGCCAGGATGCAGTCGGTTCCACTGGAGACGAGGTTAGCCAGGCAGATGCAGCCCTCAGCACAGCCCCCCGGGGAGGCCACAGAGCAAGAGGTGGAACAGTAGGAACCATACGTGTTGTAGTTGCTGTTGGCCGGGCAGGTGAAAACTTGGGGGGGCAGAGAGAGGGGAGTAGGTGGGTACCTGGATGCCTGGGATCCCTAGGAGGGGGGTGGGGGCTGGAGAGTGAGAGCTAGGGAGTCAGGGGGCCTGGATGCTTAGGCCTGCACTCCAAGCACATGTTGAGACCATGCCAAGCCCAGACACTAACGGGGGCACCGGCAACATGGCAGGCAACTGTGTAGGTGCTGAGGCTCGTGCAGAGGGACTCTTCTGGCCCCCAGGAGTTGCACAAGTTGAAGTGACAGGTCCAGGAGAATTGCTTGACAGGCATCTGGTCCTGGCACTGCCTGTGGGAGCAGGGGACAGCAAGGCCAGTACCCCTCATTCCTGACAAAGCCCCATCTCCTACGCCCCAATACCCCTCACTCCCATCCTGACCCGAGTCCTGACCCACAGCCACCAAAGTCCCCATCAGGGTCCAGCAGCTGCCCACTACTCTTGGGTCCTTCCGTCTTGTCCAAGATCTCGCATCTGCAGTCAGTGATGATCTGCCTCCCAAGCTGGCACCTGGCAGGTGGGCAGGGACCTCCCAGTGCTCCAGCATCTCCCAGTGCCCAAAAGTTACCTCCCAATCCTCTCCCAGCAGTACTCACAGCCTTCAGTGTCCCCCAATAAAGAGCCCAGGAACCTCCTATTAGCTCCCCAGTAAATTCCCAGTATCCCCCAGGGCCTCCCAGTACCCTCCCAGGCAGACCAAGTAAACAGCCCAGCTCTTCCAGTAACCACCCAGTAATCTCTTACCACCCAGTAACCTCTCAATAGCCCCCAGTGCCTTCTAATTCTCCCAGAGGATGAAGAGGTACTCAACTGAGTTGGGGGCAGGAGGGGTGCACTGGGGCTCCTTGTGCCGAGTGCCAGGGCACTGTCCTGGCCCTCATAGATCCCATCCAGGCAGCACTGGTCATTCCTGGGGTCTCCATGAGTGTCACCCATGGGCCCCACAGCTGCCAGGCCACTATGCTGGGACAAGCAGAGGAGCCTTGTCTACCGCTTCTCCCAACTGCACTCTCAGTCCAATACAACATCTCCAAACAAAACAAACCCTTGCCTCGCACATTCCCTGGACCATCAGAACTGCACTTATCCGACCTGACTTCTGCTTCAATCCAGTCCACAAACAGCTGCAGCAGACACGACTCAACAAAACTGATTCTTCTTCTTGCTACTTAGCTCTGGCATCACTTCCTTCCTCCCCAGACATGAGCAAGGCCTGTGAGCTTGTCTGCCAAGCCTCTGAAATACACATCTGGTCCAGCATAAGCCATTGTTAAAGACCTGGTTTCATATACATGTCCTGGACCATCCCACCCAGAGCTACGCTCCAAGCCTGCTACCACACAGAAGTACACCTAAGCAATGGGACACTGGCATGGAGGTGAGACATGCAAGAACTTACCACAAATACACCACGTTAGGAACCTGCCCACCATTGCAGGACCAGATAAATGGCCCTGATGCAGCTTCAAGTGACTAAGGGCCGAGGCAAGCACTCCGAGCAGATCTGGTTCCAGGCAGCAAAGGGTGAAGGAGATTCCCCAGCAGACACTGTCCTCCTCAAGCCACAGGCTCCAGCTGCTCAGTCAGGACCTGCCCTAGGCCCAAAGTCCCTGGGAAAGCCCCTGGCTGGGATCCAGCCTCAGTCCCCTGAGAGTGCAGGAAGGGTGAGAGGAGCTGCAGCACCCATGTTACCTCCTGCCACCCTGGGAGCCAGGGCTCCAGCAGTCTCAGAGCTGAGGAGCAGGGGCCAGGCTGCAGAGCCCCATTTCTGAGAAGGATGCAGGACATGTCCTGGAGGTTTGCAATCACTGCTTCTGCCTGACAAGAGGAAAGAGGGGGTGGGGGAGGGAAAGGAGGGAAGAAAAGATGAGCAGGAGACTACTCAGTGGAGAGGGTGGAGGCATGAGGCAGGGGGACAGGCATCCTGGGCAGCTGTGAGAAGGGCTCCAGGCACTGGGGGCAGCACTGCAAATCCCAGGCCCAGGGAGCAGGCTCTAGAGCCTTGGGGTCTTTGCAGGTGAGATTCAAATGATTGTTAACCTGTCTCTTTTCCCAGAAACCTGGTCCCAGGTGCAGCTGCTAGAGTTGGGAGAGGCCATGAGAAAGCCTGGAGACTCTCTGCACCTCTCCTGCAAAGCCTCTGGGCTTGTATTTGACAGCTCCCACATGCACTGGGCCCACCAGGTTCCTGGGGAGGGACTGGAGTGGGTGGCTGCTATGAGCAACCTTGCACCTACCATACACTGTAGCAGGTCTGTGCATGGGGGGGTCACCATCTCCAAGGGCAATGCCCAGAACCTGCTACCCTGACAGATGAGGCAATTGAGCCCTGAGGACAGTCTCATATTCTTGTGCCAGAAACACGGTGAAGCAAGTCCTACTGTTGCTAAAGCAAAATCCTTGAGCTACAGACCCCTTTTCTCCCAGGTCCCACAAGCAGCACTGGCTTGGGGACTGGGGTGGAGAGAGCAGTTAGCAGGGGACCAGAACCGACAGCAAGATTTAACTCCGTCATCAACTGCAAGGATTGCCTCTGCTACCCTCCCTGTGCTGGTGATTTTGGGGAAATGCTGGACTTCTCCTT
The DNA here is from genome assembly GCF_000455745.1 of Alligator sinensis. Taxonomy (NCBI): domain Eukaryota; kingdom Metazoa; phylum Chordata; order Crocodylia; family Alligatoridae; genus Alligator; species Alligator sinensis. The sequence continues at coordinate 126,281 of NW_005843348.1, read as the reverse complement.
CTCATGATTATGAGGGCCCAGGCTGTTAATTAGGTACAGGCAGAACCTCCCCTCCCCACTCCCTACAAGGGTTCAGGGACTGGGGGAGGCAGCAGTAACTGGGACATATGTCAGGGTTGATGCAGACTGATCCCTGATTTTTCCAGATTTCTGCTACCAGCTCCAGCTCAACAGAGTCTAGACCAGGGATGGTGCAGCCTGGAGAGACCATTACCTTGACCTGCGCAGTCACCAGTGACTCCAAGACAACTTATTACTTTACTCCCTTATAGCGACAACAGAATATGCTGCATCTCTCTAAAACAGAGTGACCCTCTCTGGAGACTCCTCCAGAGCCAGCTTTCCTTGCAGTCCTGACAGCCAGACAGGGGAGTTGTACCATGATGCCAAACAGAGCTGGGATGGCACAGAAAGGGGAAGCTCCTTTTACACAGACTCAGGGCCCTTTGGCACTCATTTCTCCATGAGAAGCAACCCAAAATCTGACCCAGCCCTTCCCAGGCCCTGACCCCCAACATCCTGCCTGCCCCTCCAGTGCTGCCCAGCTCCTACTCCAGGGACAGTCACCCAGAACTCATGCACCCCCACATCCATGTCTTCCTGCTTACATGACACAAACTCTGAGCTCAGGCCCCATCACTCCCACTGTCCTGGGAAAGGGCCAAGGGCCCCCCCAGTGCCAGTTCTCAAGAGCCTGCAGAAAGCCTCACAAACCCAGAGCCAGTCAGGGCTCAGCTCCCTCCCCAGCTCTCATTGCCCCAGGGGCAGAACAAAACCCACAGGGGCTGAACAGTGGGAAGGGGAGGGAAGCACCTGCAAAGTGAGGCCTCAGGCCCAAGGGTATCTGGCTCCTGTGGGACATTTCACTCCAGGGATTCACATCTGAGACCTCAACCTGGGATAGGGAGTGAAAACAGCTCTCACCTCAGTTTCCTTTCCCAGCAGCAGGGCAATAGTCTGCCAGGTGCAGCCAATGGCCTCCCTGCAGCCTGCTGGAGCAGCTGAGGCTGATGTAGCTGATTGCAATGGCAGCAGTTGATTAGTGCCCTCCTTAAGCCTCTTGTGGCTGCTGCCCTTTGGCCTGTCCTTCCCTACCCCAACCTGGCTCCTGAGCTGCCCCCAGGAGCTGGGCTTCCCTCCTGGCTCTGGCCTCCCCTCCTGCAGCACCAGGACTGCCCTGCCCTGGTCCCACTGCTCATCTTGATTAGCAGATTCAGAGCAAGAGCTAGTGCTCTGCTTTGCCTGTGGTTGCTCCTGCCTGGCCTAACTAAAAGGTACCTGAAACCCCACAGCCTGTTTCTCCTTGCCATGGACATGTTGGCAGCACCTGCAAACATCCTCCCACATGGGGACTGTGTCACAACTCCATGCTGAGGCAGTAGGAAAAATCCTGAGGAATGATTCTTGGTCGCATGCATGATTCCCGTCACCGTCTCATGACCCACCAAGGGGCTCAAGGTCCTATGTAGGTTTTAGCACTTCCTTGTGAGGCAGAAGCAGGCACCATCCTACTGCCTGTCATCACTACGGACTAGACACCGCAGCTCTGTCCACACAGGTGCATTACACAATGGCTGTGGGCACTGCCGTGCCCGTCCCACATCCCAGGGCTGATCCCCTGGGTAAATTTCCCTCTGGGTGCAGGGACTGGCACCAGGCCTGGGCACCTACAGACTCCTGAGCCTGAAGGGGCTGGCAGCAGCTCGCACACTGCTCTGCACCCTCTGTTCAGACAAGGAGACCCCCTGTCTCTGCCTCATTGACTCCCATGTTCCCCCATCCCAGCACTGGTTCCAGGCTCCAGGGCGCTCAACCCACGGGGAAGAAATCCTCCTATTGAGCACAGCCCCACACTCACCATTGTATTTTTTACCCTCATTTGCATGCCATGTACAAACCACAGGCACAATCTGAACAAAGGAGCCCTCACACCTGCATCCAACAGAGCCAGCTCTCCCAGCCACTGCTGCCACAAACACAGGGCAGCGGGGTGGGATGCAGATTTGTGCCTGAATGCTTCTTCAGGACAGATGCTGCCTGCTCTCCTGCCATAGCAGCAGCCTCTGCCAATGTGCCAGGCCTAGGGAGAGCTCCAGGTAAGGCACAGCCAGAACAACTGGTCCCTGGGCACCCACAGGCCAAGCAATCATCCTCCAACTCAGTCCTGTGCATACACAATGAGTCAGACCCCAGCCATGGCCCATCTCACTCCCTGAGCCATGGGTGTTACAAGGGTTCGACCCCAGGAACATTCCCCTTCATTGTGGCTTTACCGAGAAAGGAAATCACTTCCCAAAAGACAGAGCTGAGAGTACAATGGACACTCATCTCCTGGCAGTTCCAGGGAAGGTATTTGGGACACTTGGCCATGACCTGCCTGCCTGAGATCAGCCAGGGCACATTTCGGATAGAGTGCTGCAGCCCAGGCCCTGCTCCCCATGGGCCAGCCACTGGAGTTTGAACAGAAAGCTCTCCCTGGGGCTGGCTGGCACCTAAGCAGGGATGAGGGGAGGCAGGAGTTGTCTGTGGGTACAGCCTGGGCAGAAGCAGACAGATATAAACTGGGAAATTTCACTGGGAGTTGCATACCCCGCTCTTTAAGAGATGCAGATTCTGCCCCTTCAGGGAGCCTAGTTTCTATGAGGCTTTGGGGAGGGGGAATGGGACCATCCCTTCTATTACCTCCATTCCAGGCCTGGCCCAGTGCTGAGGCCCTGATGACATTGCTGAGTGAGGGACATGTCACTATGTGCCTGGAAAAACTAACCCCCAACCCAACACACACAGGCAATGGGACTCGACCCTGCAGAGTGGTGGCGCAAAGGGAGGTCGTTGCACTTTGGATTCACCTGGTATTCATTGCAGCAGCTCTGGAAGGTATTTTCTCCCCCTCAGGAAATTGGTGAGACTGACACACCTGGTTTCACTCACCATAACACTCTCCTGGCTAGAAGTGCCTCTCCATGCAGGTGCCTGGTCACAGGGGCAGCTGGCATAGTCTGGAGGGGCTGCAAGGAAGTCTGGAGACTTTCTGCACCTCCCCTGCACAGGCTCTGGATTTGACTTTTGCCAATAAGGGACGTACTGGGTCCAAACAGCTCCTGGGAAGGGCTGGAATGGGTCACACTTTTATGTCTTAGGAAAGCAGTAAAGAATACAACACAGACTCGTTTGAGGAGATGGTAAATCTCCCTTTCACAAACTCCAAGCACTCCAAGAGCAGCAAGTGACCTGTCCACACTCCAGGCACAGATCAGGGGGTGGGGGGCACGTGTCCCCCAATGCATCCCCTGGGGATGGGCAGAGTGGTGGGAGCTGCTTCCCCCTTCCTGGCCCCCAGACAAGCCATATCTCTGTCCTGCAACCCAACCTGGCTGCTTAGCACCTGCCCCTGCCTGAGCCCCAGCCCCACTCCCTCCCTCGCCATGGGGGCCTCTTATGTATCCCACCCATGCCCCTTCCTCCGAACAGACTTACCAGCCAGACTCTGCTCTTAAAGCTGCCAGGCCACACTGCTGGTCGTGTGCATGCACGTGGCATTTATTGGTGACTTTATGGGGGACATTACTGGCCACATCAGCCAAAAAAGTCAATTGCCCATAATGTCAATTTTCATTTAATGGTGCCAATATGATATGGATCGATGTATTGGTGCACTTCTAGCAGATGCTCCCTTCTTCCTCCTATTTCATCCCCCAAATTCACAGCTGATGAACCAGAATAACCCAGGACACCCTGAGCAGGACACAGGCAGCTCAGATCCTGCTGAGCAGAACCTGGGTAATTTGGTCTAGAAGGTGCAGCCGAAGGGGATGAAACTGGTGGAGGAGCCTCAGTTTCCCTCATGAGATGACTCTCAATCCCAGATCTTCCTTTCTCCACCACTGTCCCATGTCAGCAAGCAGGCCCAGGTGTGCTGGAAGCACTGCTGTGAGAGGGTGAGGACCCTGCCCCAGACCTAACGGGGTCTGTGAGGCACCCTGTGACACCCTCCACACCCTTGAAGACTGGATTCTATGGAGGCAACATTGCACCTACGTGGGAAGTATGGCCCACTCATGGCTGTTAGGGACTGCCACCTCCAGGAAGCCTAGTTTTCCCTGATAAAAAAAAATAAATAAAAAAAAAATCACAAATTCTCTGATAAAAACACCCACATTTGTGATTAAAATTAAAGGCCCCCCACAGCCCACCAGGCCCTGCTGGTTCCCTTCTCTCCCCTGCACAGCCCTCCCCAGCCCTGCTGGTGTCCCTCACCCACCATCCAACACTCCCTGTCCCCCCAGCCTTGCTGGAGGGGCCCCTAGCTGCCAAGGTTATGGGGCCAGGGATCTGGGTCCACTCTCCCTGCCCTCAGCAGGAGGTGGCGGCTGCTGCCGTGGAGCAGGAGCCCAGCTCTAACCACTGCTGCCTGCCTGCTGTGGGCTTGGGGGGGTGGCTCCCCACCACTGTCCGCACTCCCAGGGGAGCAGTGGGGACCCTTGCCCCCCAGATCTGTCTGTGGGACAGAGGGAGGGTGGACTGTAGGGTCAAACAGATAATTCCTAGCTGCTGTGAGCTCTGTGCTTCTCTAACAACGCATCCCTTGTGCGAGGGACACAAACCTGAGCAGCCACCCCTGCTGCTGCCACGCAATCAGGGGACGTGTCAGTAAAGTAGCATGGAGTTCAGTGTCAAGAAGCATTCCTGTGCTGTTCCACTCTTCCCTGCAGTGCTGGGCCGCACCCGCCATGCTGTGCAGCTGCTGAAGGAGGGCAGCAGGGTAGGAGCCCGAGGCTGTAGCGGGCAGCCCATGCTTGCCCCTGCCCCACACACAAATGTGGGGAGCACGTCCCCCTGGCTCCCCAGACATACAAGTCCCTCCCTCCAACCCCTTGTATGAGCCTCCCATGGCCCTGTCCTGCTCCTTGCTGGAGCCCTGCAGCCATGTATTGTGGCCCCAGGTCCCAAGCACCGCCCAGCTGTGCAGCATCCCCAGCCCTGCCCAACTCCCTCCCTCTGGGGTCTCAGTCCCCACCTCAACCTCTTACTTGTGGGAGGTACTCTCCAGGCTTCCTGGCACCTGTGTCCATATAGATGCACATGGTACCTCCTGCATGACAGCCCTCCCCCTGCTCCCCACAGCCCTTGGCAGGATGGATCTCTGCCGGGTGGTAGAGACCTCTTTGCAAAACTGCAAAATCCATGGGTTTCTCAGCTCAAATGAGAAATACACATTTCCCTTCAGTAACAGGGAAAATCCACATTTTACTTCATTTTCCTGTGGGAAACAGAAAAGCCGGATCCCAACCCAGACTGCCAATCATATAGGCCTGGTCTCCTACCCCAACTCAGACTGCCCCCTTCTCCCAGGCACTGAACTCTCTATGAATTAGGGACTGGATCTCACACTAACATGGTCACAGCTAGGCCAAAAGCCCACATGCGAACCTGAGCACTGCCTCTCATCTCTCAGCCTCCCCAACCCACTCCAGACTTGCCTGAGGGCCAGAGACCCACTGACTGCCTCGAGGTCCCCTGCAGTCTCTGCACGAGTGGCACCAGTAAATGCCACTCTGCACGAGTGGCACCAGTAAATGCCACAGCCAATGGCTGGGGCCCAGTGGCTGCCATTCAAACTCCCTCACAACCCACAGGGAATGCTGAAATGCCCCTGTCCGGGGAGACTCTGTCTGTGCATACAGCTGACCCACTGCACATGGGGATGGCTCTCTAGTGCTGACCTCCCAGCACAGGGTGCACCAAGAAGGGACATGGCCTGACTCAAGGAGCAGGAGAGCAGAGGGTCTCCAAGGCCTTGGGCTGTTTCCCCTTCAAGCCTGGTGGAATCCAGGTCTCCTGGTGCTGCTAGTGCAGGAAAGAAGAGGCAGCCTCCCTCCTTCTCTCTCTCGCTCCCCCTCTCCCTCTTCCACACATTTCTAGTTCCTTAAAATTCAGGGAAGGGCACCTGTGCCTCCAGGGACAGCCTCGAGAGCCTAGTGCATTTGCAGGGGAGGACACTGAGACCGAGGAGATACCTGGTGTTACTGCAGGAAGGAGTATGTGGGACCTGGCAGCCTGGGTGGAAGGCACCTGGTTCCACAGTCACCCCGATTCTGATTTGGCTTCAGATGGGGCTAGCCATTCCCAAACCAGGCAGCCAAGGCAAAGAAGGGAACAGGTGGCTGTGCAAGTCCAGATCAACAGGTGCATTGCACTGTGGCAGCGGCTCCTTGCTACACAAAGCCCCTTGGGACCTGCAGGACATAGGTTGCTCCACAGCTAAAGAAGCCCCACTGTGCCCCACTAGGAAAAAAGGGGAAAAGGCCACAACAACCACCACATGAGACAGAAATAAAGGGAGAGGCAGGGGGAGCCATCAACAAATAGCACCTGGTCCTGGACACTGGTAACCAGCTTACAAGTTAGCAAGGATTTAAGAGAAATCTAATGTCTTCTGCCATCCAGGTTCCCCATCAGCATCTGCATGAAAACCTCTGGAGAGTAGGTTATGGGGATATGGGGTATAGCAGCATCTGATACAGACCCATTCAGCCGGGCCAATCCAGCACATCCACACACTCCCAACCCTGCCTCTGGAGATGAGGAGGCAGGAGAGAGGCCA
>NW_005843348.1:97187-119667 GCF_000455745.1 Alligator sinensis | reverse complement strand
GCCTCACTCCCCTAGGACTGCCCTGGCAATGACCATAAGAGGAAAACCTGCTGGGGCTGCTCATGCTCTGACCCCCTCCACAGGGGAACCTGAGGCAGCCTGTGCACTAGCCCTGCAAGGGAACAAGCTGGGATCCACCAATGGGGGGTGCAAAGGCTTTCTGATCCTCAGATAGCCCTGCCCAGCCCTGAGAATTTCCAGATACAGTGGAAGACTCCCTGGCATTGCTGGAGGAAACAATGTATCCCATTGTAAGGGGCTTTTCTGGGGTCCAATGGCAAATCCCCCAGCCACACCTGGAACCGGGCACCTGCACCCAGAGACATGACAGATGTGGGAAACAACTGGAAAGAAACAACACAGTGCTCTTCCTCTGCAGTGGTAACGGTGGTGGACATGCCTTCTGCAGAGTCTGCAATAAGACCTTCAAGGCCCTGCCCAGATCGCCCCACAATGAGACCTTCAAGGCCCTGCCCACACTGCGCTGGAGAGCTGGCTCGAAGGGCCACGGGCCGCACAACGCTGAACTTCTCATGTCGAAAAGCCCCGGGGATTGACTGATTGATTGACTGATTGATTTTAAAGGGAGGATTCCTTCCCTTCCACGTGTCCAAGATGTGTTTTTTAAACATTAGAAATTCGGCTCGTCTTTGCCCTGCGAGAGTGTACCGATATTTGGGAGGGACAAGGGCAGAGAACCACGGCTGACTGGACAGGAGTGAAAACAGATCGCTGCAGGGAGTTCAGGGCCCCCCAGGGCTGTAGTGTCCAAGTGCCAGAATTACGCAGCCAGGGAGCTTTCTGCGTCCAGCCCCGGTCTGATGATTGAGCTAGGAAATATTTTCTAGGAAGAGACAGAGGTTGTTTCAGATACCGCCCCACCCCACCCCCATTAGGTAGCAGGTCACAGGGAGGTGACCTCAGTCATTCCTCTCCAACACTCTGTGGTATGGGTCCATTTTGCAGAGGTCCCTTCCCACTCAGCCTGTTGCTCCCCCCTTGTGATGCCCCATTGCCCCACAGTCTGGTGCAGTATTCGTAGCGGGGAGTGCAACGCACAGCCAGGCTGACCGGATGAATTTCCAAGAGGCTGCCTGGGGAGTCCCCCCACACCCGTGTACGTGAGAGCTGCCTCGTCTTGCTCTGATGACAACAACCACACAGACAACGGGACTCCTCTCCAGCTCGTGCATCACCAACAGGCATGTCCAAGTGGGCTTCCTTACCATGCTGCTTTGCAATGCCACAAATGGGGAATAATGGAGGGTGGGTTACACCCTGCTCAGTGGAAACCAGACTGCCCTTCAGACCGTTCCCCCCATCCCACCCCAGCACGTCCTTGCTGAAAACCTCTAACCCTCATCCTCTCCGTGCCCAGGGCCTGGACCTTGGACATTGCCTCGAACTATCTGTTCAAGGGCAGTGCACTGAGACCATAGGACTAGCACTAGAAACCCTCCTTGCACACATCAAAAGGTAGCCAGCCGTGGTGCAGCCCTGGCCTCACCGGATGACCTCATGTGGGTCTGTGGTGATGGGCTGGTGAGTGCTCGATGGGGCAGAATGTTGTGTTCCCGCCGGAGCGGCAGAGCAACCCAAACACAGGCCAAGGTTCATAGAGGATCTCGAGGTGTGTGACTGCAACCCAAGAATCAAAGGCAAAGGATGCAAATGGGTTGGCGTGGCAGGATTTTCTGAGGTGTGAATTTACCCGGGTCAGTCATCAAAAGGATTCACTTCTGTCTTACTCTTCCCCTAAGTCTTGAGCTGAGAGAGGGGCTGATTGACTCACTTCAGAGGGACAATGGTGACCCCATTGCTAGCATCACCTGCATCAGTGTCCCCGTGCTGCCCTGCTTCCCTCCCCTGCGACCCAGCACAGCAGGGAGCAGAGGAGCCCCAAGCCCCAACCCCTACCCAGTGGGGCAGCAGCCCCAGCCCTACCCAGATCCCTCCTTATAGGGTCCTCAGTCCCCCTCTTTTTCCCTCCCACCCTTACCTGTTGCAGCTAGTTTGCAGGCTGCCTGGGGCCACATGCATGTCCATGCTCATGGCCAGCCTGCAGACAAAATCCATGGGGTGCTCTTGTAAAACAAGAAATCCATGTTTGCCTCTGGTAAAAGATAACATCCGGGGTCAACTCTGTCTTTTCATGGGAAATGGAAAACCCAGGTCCCTGGTAATGACAATACATCAGAGCAGGCTGGCTGCATGTCTATAGGTGCCCCAAGTGACCAAGTGGCAGACACAGAAATTAGGGGCACAGCCTCTGAATTCAAATTACCTGGATCTTAAATGCTGAAGGCTGGAGGTGAGAGAGGAATAGTGGGGAAAAAAATCCCTGGTCATGCCCTGTTCACACTCCCTTTCAGCAGCCACTCCCTGGGTACGTCTATGTGAAAAGCTCTGTTGCAGTAGCAATGAGCTATGGCAACATAGCATTGCGGGCCACTAACCGTGACGCTACTGTGCAGGACCTCATAGGTGGGCCCTGGTGGCCCTGAGCTCCCAAGTGGGAGCAGGGGTCAGGAACACCAGCAGGTCCTCAGTCCTGGGTGTTTGCTCCCCTCAGGCAGCTGTGCCATGCTGCTCTTCTGCTTAGAGAGCTTGAGCTCCATCCCCGGCGCTGTAGCTAAAGACTCAGACAACTGTTTCCTGTACTGGCATGGAGAAGGATGGGTCAGCACCTCTGATTTCAAGGGCCTTCTGATGACCCAGCGATTGCAGGAGGAGAATGAGGCCCTCTCCAAATGGCATTATCTGCTGGTTTTAATACCCCACTGTTGCTAGGTGGCACCTCCACATTGTCTCAAGGAGTGCTCTGGCCCTTTGTTGCACAACCCACTGGTTGGGTTGGCTCCTGACCTCTGTCTTTAACTCTCCTCCGGTGGCACAGCCACCCACTTGGGAGTGCACCTTAACTCCTGAATAACGCATCCCGAAAGAAGCCTCCTGACTACACGAGAAAAAAGTTGCAAGCACTCTCAAACTACAATTAGCAGCCTCCACCAGACCCCATTTTTTCTAACTCTATATTTTTCCTACAACGAATTTAACATTGTGGAATAATCTCGGGTGCAATTTTCTGAAATTTTCTGGGGTGCGGTAGGCAACATGACAAGAGCGAGCGCACTCTGGCCAGAGCATTTGGTATGCTGTTAAACAAGGAAGACTGTTTTTTTGGCCCGCTGGCACCAACTGCTGTGGAGAAAAGAGGGCAGTCACTTAATATAGAAGAATAAAGCAAGGGTGTCCGCAAAGGTTATTTAGTCCAATGCCCTTCTCAAGAAACAAGCTTCTCCTGTGTACTGGATTTGATTTTGTAGAGGGAAATACCTTGGGATTTCCAACCCACTCTGGTAATCGCTCAGCCCTGGCGCTTAGCCAAAAAGGCATCTACAAGCAGAATGAACAAGCTGTGTGTGCTAGGAAGGTGTGTGTTAAGATGGGGCCCTGATCACGAGCGTGACTGGATCCAAGCTTTGCAGACTTTCATGCTTGAAGGTCAGGTGCTACCTATCTCTTTCCTGCAGCGCTGCATGGGAGATGGGAGGTAGGGCAGCAATGATGGTCTCTGGAAGGTCAATGAATGCAGATTCAGGAGGCCTCGAGTCACTCCCTGGCCTCACTACAGACTTCCTGCGTGACCTTGAGTGCATCACCTAACTTAGGCAGTGTCGCTTCCCCATGTGTACCTGTGTCAACCCCCATGTCATCTGGTACGGCAGGTCCAGTATCTTCAGATGGTGTCTCGAACTGTTCCATGGAAAGAGGGAAAAAAAAGAAAAAAGTCAGGCCAGGTCTTGTTTGATCCACGCACCTCAAGGTTTCTCTTGCTTACTCCTGCTGCACTCGCTAGCCCCCCCTGAAAATGCTTTGTAGGTCAACCGCTGCCTTTGCTGCTCACCCTCCGTTCCCTACCAGAAGAGCTCTGCTAGCTCCTCTCTGCACCTTTCTGTGTGTGTCCAGGGTGGTGGGGCTGGCAACGCTGGGGTCAGGAAGTATTGCTCGACCCCCACAATTCTTGGACATGGCACCTGAGCAATGAAGTGTGGCACTTGGCACTACTGTGAGTAGCACTAAGGGAGCAGACCCCAGCTACCCATTGTATTGTAGGGCTTAGAGTCACAGGTTGCATGGAAAGGAAGATGCTCCACACTAATCCTGCACAACCAGCCAGCCTGAGCAGAGGGGAGGCAGTGCAGGTATCCTTCATGTCAGGTCATGCTCTAGTCTCTCCTTTACAGAGACCCAGCCTTTATTTCAGGATCTCAGGTGAGGGACAATTCATCATATCCCTGCCTGGGTAAGTTGTTCCTGCAGTTAATAACCCGGTGTGTAACAAGAAAATAGGGTGCACTGTATTCCGCGAATGAATCTGTCCAGCTGCATCTTCCAGTCACTGCATTCTCTGGAAGATTTAAGAGCCTTTACCAATTAGAAACTTTCTGTACATAGAGGTGCTTTTGACCCATGCTCAAATTGCTGTTAGGAAAAGGCGCTCAGACCTACTCCTATTGAAACCAGTGGAAAAAGACCCCTCGACTTCAGGGATAGCAAGTTTGGAGCAACCGGGCAGGAGAACAGACTCTATTGCACGGCTAGAGGCGACCTCTGTGTAGAGATGATGGGAAAGATACCAGAAGCAAATGAAAGAGTGAGGAGCCTGTGAAATGCAAGGGGTCAGCTGGGGGAGCCAAGGGACCTTTTGCGGGCCAATGTCCCGGGGTTGTTACCCGAGGCTTGACAGGATCCTTACCACAGCTGTGTCTAACGAGTCTTCTCTATCCCAGGCCAGCCACATGTCCACAGACATCCCTGTAAACCAAGACACATCCACACTCAGCTCACCTGGGACTCATTTCCACTTTCATGACTGGTGTTTCTAGTGTTGTTTTAGCATCACTGCAAAGCAGCATCCTGTGAGTTTTTGTGCCAATGGGCCTGTCTCGGCCACTTGTGCCCCAGCAGGGAGGGATGCAGTGAGGTGCGCTGTGCCTGCCCCGCCTGATGCCATGTCCCCACCCGGCGGTGCGGTGCTGCTCTCACTCCTGGCTGAGCCTCCTGATGCACACACGCCACCTGATTTCCATTGCAAGCGGGGGACAGCTTGTGCAGAACTCATGCTGCGACCCTCGCTGCGGCGATCTCTGGTGCAGTACTGAAGCACACAGGCATGGCCAGTGCTTAGGAGGAACCAGTGCATGCTCTCTTTTTTTCTGGAGCAGGTTTGTCTGTTTTCACGCGTTTCGGTGCTACCTCTGGGCCATGCTTGTATACTGCCTAGTGCCTGGAAGCAAGGGCCCCGCTGTGCTGTCCTAACAGCGATGTGCACATGGAGGATGCAGTATGAATGAGCTGGTTCTTCCACACCCGCAGATCAGGTGCAACTTCAGATTCGTTGTGCAGGCTGTTAGTGGGGACATTTGTGCAGGGAACTGACAGGCAGAAGGAAAATTGTGGGGAAGGTGTGACGAGTTTCCCTTTCAGACACGACTCCCTTTGCCAGAAAACAAAGTCTGTGCTGGAGAAATCCTCCACACAGGTAGCATAACTATCCTCTAGGCTACTGTATTTGGAGATGGTTTTTCACCAGCCAAATGATCGCTGACATGAAAGGAATGAAAGAAATGATAGACAATTGTAAAGACATTAAGGGAAATAAATGAAACCCTAAAAAAAATGCAAATTGCATACATTCAAGCAATGTATGTGCTTCCAGTGATCCTGATAGTCCTCCAACAACCAAACTAAAAACAAAAGGAAAGAGTCATTTGGATTTAGAGATGAGCAGGAGTAAAGGGCCATAATATTAGCATTTCAATAGTATTTTTCATCTTTGTTTCTTGTTCTCCACACTGACAACGTGCTCAGCACAAAGATGTGCTTTAGAAACAGGAGGCGAGGGCACTGTCACTAAATGGCTGGGGACGTAGAGGCTGGAAAGCTGCCTGGGACTCTGCCACTGCTCTGCTGGGTGGCCTTGGGTGACGCACTTCATCTCACAGGTCTCATAGACCCAGTCCAATGTACTGTTCACCTGTGAAACTGCATTGCTTCCCCCTTATGTGGTTTGGGACTGTAATTCTCATTGGTGGAATAGGACCATCCTTTGAACTTAGCTTCACATTTGGTGGCTGAAATGGCTACATAACACCTGGGTTTCTTCTTTGCATTGGGAACCAGGGTAAAACCTTGGACCACCTCATATCCCCACTTACCTCCCTGTTTTGGCTGCCAGGGGAGCAAGCTTGGAGAGGAGAGATGGAGAGAGCTCTAAGCAAGGCCTGGATTATGACCTACTGGTTATAAGCATGGTGCTGGGAAAAGCTGAAGCAGGGTCAAGCTGTTTCTCGGTTGGCAGGACTTCAGACCCATGTCTGCTGCTTCCCGGGCAAGGTGGCACGCCAGTTAATGCCCTTCTGGTAAGCAGGGGCAGACTGTTCTCGGGCTTGTTCCCTGTCCTAGCCGTATTGCAGTCAGAAGTGGAGAAACCCCAGGTGTGGCCTGCCTGTCGGCCCAGTGCTGCCCCAGGGACAGCGCAGCTAGGGATGCCCATGTGTGCTGGGACAGATGCACCCAGGAAGGTCTCCCCTCCTGACACCGGGAAACATTCACTGCTTCAAACTAAACAGTTGGAAGCAGCCGGTGAAAATATTGGAGGGGCCAAGACCAGGCCTCCAGCCTCACAGAGGATTTTCTCCCAGTGGAGTCTGGATGTACAGCAGGTATAACTGGGAGAGATGCCTTTGCTCTAATGCCCCTCTGCTGAACACGTCCTCCCACCAGCTGTGGCTGTGGAGCATGATCTGGGCATGGGGAGGAAGCGCACAGATGGTGGCAGAGTAAATGAGCCATGTAGGAAGTGCAGAGTCCCTGACACCATCTGGTCCCACTGTGTTGCACCAGTGAAACACTCTGGTTACAAGCAAGCAAAGAGCGGGGCCGAGCCCTGCGCACCTTCATGCCGAACCCAATCTAACGCAGGGACAACTCTGTCCAGAGACCCCAGATGATCCCCCTCCACCACAGCTCCCACTCTTGCTGCACTGCCAGAAAAAGTTATCTTGATGGTTCAGTGTCTGTGAATGAACCCGACGAGCTCCACAAACACAGAGAGGATTCAACTGGAGCGGTCTCCTCGATCTGCTGCAGCTCTTCTTCCTCCTCCCACTGCTGCTCTCATTCAAGGTCGTCTTCCACCTTCTCCTCTCCCTCCTCATCCTCAGTGCAGTGAGCTGCCAGTTGTGCAAGGAGGTCCACCTTGGGCTGAAGAGCTCTCAGCATGGCTAACTCCTCTGTCCCTGTTGGGGTCTTGTCTGCACTTGTACCTGGGACTGCCTCTTCATCGCGCAATGACTTAGACTTTGCACTAATAGACTACTGGGAAAAAGCCTCGTTGGCAATCCTGTCTGGGTCTGTCGTGCTTTGGCTCAGTCAGTTGCTCACCGCCCATAAAAGGGGGCAATTGGAGAGTTCCTCAATTATGACCGTAACCGCGTCTTGAGGAAGATGTGCATCAAAACCTGTGACGTCATCATACAGGTCTTGCTCGGATCCAGATGGTTGTGACATAATCAGGTAGTACTTTCGACTTCCAGGAATAAGTGCTCCTTCCTGCTCTGGATGTAGTGGTGGCTCTTCCCCTATAGCCAGCACAAGGCTGATTTGATGTCTGGACAGGCCTTCTTCCACGGCGTGGTTCAGGTTCTCAGCAAGTGTGTTCACTTCGGTCCTTGATAAACGTCTCTGGTGCTGTAAGCTTCTGCCATTGGTTGAAATTAAGACTTTTGGCAGGAATCTACTTAATATTTCCTCCACAAACATCCTGGGTACCATGAGAATGTGTGGGTTTAGAGCTGGTTTGGGAATCTCCGTTATCATGCCAGGATTGCTAGGGAGTTTGTCCACAATCTTCGCACCTTCTGTTATTGAAGCTGAGGTATCCTCTGACCTGGCTTGAAACTCAAGTTTGGCAACTTCTTTTGCTATTGAAGCTGCTATCCTGTGGGCTAAAATGTCCTTCTGATTTGTTAGGTCTCTGCCAACAAAAATGCCAGAGTCAGCAGGTTGTGCGGTGCTGGCGCAAGCTGAATCAAACAGGTCTCCTATGGCCTGGCTCTCTTCAGCATGCAAAAGATGGTGTTCACTGATATGTTCATCCAAGTTCACCTGCTCTTTTGAGAGGAGCACTTGCAAAGCCAGTAGTATTTTTCTAGTTGCATCCTTCAGCAACAAAGTCTTTTCTGCATCCATCTCCGCAATGGGAAAGAGGGAAGAAAACATGGACAGAAGATTTCCTGCTAGTTTTTTGATGATAATAGGAACTATTTTACTCAGGTCCAATGGTATGGTGTTTGGGTTCTCCAGAGGCTCAGGAACATCTCTGGGTGTATCTCCAACAATATTGCCTGCTTTGGCACGGCGGTGAAGTGGTGGTTCCCCAGAAAGAGAACTCTGCAATGCACTCCTGGAAACCTCTTGGAAGACCAAGTCACAAAGAGCTTCAGAAAGAACCAAACACCTATTTCTTAAGCAGTTCTGCATGTTGACTTGTGTCTGAAACTGTGCCAAAAGCTTGTTGTAAACCGAATCAGCAGTGGTTTGAATCACAGCATCCTCTCTGGCATGCAGATGGTCAGTGTGCTGGCTACAAGAGTCATCATCTTCAGAGCTTTTTGCCATCACTTGTCTGATTACCTTCAGGTGAAGCAAGTCAAATCCTGCCAGCTCTGTTTTCTTTTCTTTCAGGCAAGATGTGCTGGCAATGGCAGGGAGAATATCAGATAAAAGCCTGCTGATTATATCTTCCAAATATCTGAGGCAGACCTCCAGAGTAGATGGTGTGGGACTCTGGTACTGGGAGGTGCTTTTGGTAGCACCCTCAAAAAGCTTCTCATCCATTTTCCCAGGCTCTAGAGGTTTGTACCGAGCTGGAGGGGGTGCTTTTGCTAAGCGTTGGTGATCAGTAATTTCTCTCCTTCTTAAAACACTAGACCCTTCTGCTGACACACTCTTATCACTTTTCCTGTATTCACAAGCTGTGACTTTAGAAGCACTTTCGTGGTGAAGGTCAGACAAACTGGAGTGAATGATTTGGGCTGTCAAGGTATCTCTGTCAGAGAAGAGACCCTGATCTTCTGAAGGCTGCCGGGCTGTGACCTGACATCCGGACAGCTTACTTAACACCAAATCGACTAGCTCTGTACTGAACCGTGAAGGATCACTTCCACGGATTGCGCTGTCCTGAGCAAGGAAGTTTTGGGAAGGGACACATTTGTTCATTAGGTCATCATATGTGTTGTGGAAAAAGGCGCCAGCATAAATACTGGCAGGTGAGTGCCAGGGCTGAGGCTCAATGGTGTACCTTGGCAGTGGTGCTTCCTCTTCGGGGAATATTTTCCTGCATTATGACAAGAAGGGCTTTCTCACAAGCTGTTTGCCGAGCTGGGGTAGAGTCATGCTGGACTGGACTGTCCTTGGTTTGATAAGTACGTCCTGGGGGGATGGAGGAGGTTTGAGTCCCAGAGCTCCTGCGCAATAACGCACCTTTCTGATGCCCCCTGAGTGGGGGTTTGCAAGCTCGGGGACCTGAACCCATCGTGGCATTTGCCCTTCCCTTTGGACCTGTTCCCCGGAACTGAGTGCTCATTCCTGGGCATTGATCGGTGAGAATAATTTTCTAAGCATGCCTGTTTTAGGGCGATCTTGTGCGACATCAGATGATATATCTTCCCTAATGAGATGGGTTTCTAATAGGCCATCTTTTTGTGTCAATTTGCATTGAAAGTACCTTTGGCCATGGGGAAATCACTCAGCTTGGAAAGTCTGCCTGGGATGCTCAAGCTGAGCTCCCCTGCACGCACTCTCCCTGCACAAATGGGAGAGATGATTAGCCGGACGAGGAGGTACTGCTGCTGGTTCAGTCTTGGGAAGATTGTCTTCCCAAACCTCTCTGCCAAGACATGGAGACAGGCCATGTCTTGGCAGTGTTGAGTGTTTTCTCAGTGTTGAGAAAAAAGTGAGGTTAGTTTTCCGCTACTCCCTTTCTTCCCACATCCTGGAGAGCTGCCGGGTGTTATTTTTCTGCCTGTGCAGACGCACTTTTTGGCACTGGCCTCCTCGTCTCTCATATCTCTCCTGGTTATTTTTCTCTCTTCATATTCCATTATGGCTGGATAGAGGATATCTGTTACCTCATCCACAAACCATGTCATTATATTCGTAACTGCATCGGTCATTTCTTTGGTCTTGTTTTTCTGTAGCAGGAACAAATGAGAAAGGTCAGTGAAGGTGTTAATTAATCCTTCAGTCTCCCTTCTGCACAGGGCAACAGCACTGTACTGGATGCGATTCAAACTTCTAGGATAAATAATAATAGCGCCCCATGAAAAGCAACCTCAATTCATAGATGTTCAGGTCGGAAGGGACCTCAACCAATCACCGAGTCTGACCCCCTGCCCAGGCAGGAAAGAGCACTGGGGTCAGGGTGGGAGATAAATCTAACAGAATAAATATAGGAAATAAAGAAAGAGCCAGTTCAGGAAAGGTCAGTGAAAGACCGACTAGGGTCAGCATTGCTTCTCCCCGAGTTTGTTTCTGAAGGGCCGACATGAAGACCATGGAATAAAATGCTGACCATGTTGAAGGCCCAGGGAGGTTTGTTACTGATTTCAGTGAGGCCAGGGTTCCCCCACAGGAGCCGAGAGATGATTTAATTTTCACCCACGGCCCCTCCGCTGAGAAAGCACTTATCAGCTAGCTAGCTTCCCCGTACAGGAAATGAATCAATTCATTTGCAGATGTTTATCCATCTCCTACCAAAACTCAAAGGCTGTGCTCTGCCTGGGCAGTGCTGCCTCCTGTTCTTCCTCGTGATGAGGCATCTAAACACTGTCTGCTGTGCAGCTTTTATGGTTTTCAAGGACGGCTCAGGCTTCTGCTAATGTGCATCCTCACCCCAGTGCAGGAGGAAAATAGTTTTGCCCCCATTTTGCACTTATCAGCTTTGACCCAGTTCCACTTTCTACTAATCTGTGGCCACCGGGCTGTAGTGCCTTCGGGGTTTGGTCATGCCATTGTTTCCCTTGGTGTTAAGCAAAGGGTATCTGTCACACAACCCATCCCAGCACTGAACATCTTCTAGCACTATATCCTGCTCACTTGTTTCTGAAAAGAGCGTGGAAGATTGTGGGGAATGATGCCATTTGGGTGGGCGAGTCCTGCACAACAATGCATGTCATGGCAGGTGCAAGTCATTTTCTATTTCTGACATCTCCCCATGCCCTGACTTCTTACCTGGGAGGATGATCTTTTCTTGTTTGTGCCTTTATTAGCAATTGGCACAAATCCAGGCTGCTGGTTACCTGACATGAAAAGCAGTAAAGTCTAAGACAGTCCGAACTGTTGAGTGTAAACTGCTTGCAGGTCTAGGAATTTGTGTTGCAGGCTCTGCTATAAAAGCCCAACTCTGGGGGTGAGTAAGGGTAAAAGTTTGGCCCTACTGAATTAAATGGGAGTTTGGACAGTGACTTTGGTGTAGCCAGAGTTTTGCCCGAGGTACATAACCATTTTACTGGAAAGACAGTGAAAAGACAGATGCAACAGTGGAGACAATACCAGACGATCAGAACTTTGGAGCATTGTAGCACTCTGCTCATCAAATTTAAAAATACCAGGGCCCAGTTGGCTCTGTGTTGGACCCTGATCCTGCAAACATTGATGCACCGTGCTAAGAAGCAAGTATGGAGCAGTCCTGTTGAGCTCCCCGGGATCACAGATATGCTTGAAATAAGGTACGTGCATCTTGTTAGATTGGGGCTGCAGTCATCAGCTTCTTTGTGACCATCTAGATAGAATTGCCAGCAGACCCATAGGCTACTATTGACTCTAGCCATTTACTGCTCACCTTGTTAAGGTATATATGATATCTATACATATGTATGTAAATTGTACTGTGGATTTGTTTCTAACTTTCATTGCTTTACGAAGCACGTTGTCGGTTTTTTAGCTTTGTCTTTTTTAGGTCCATCCATCTGAATTTTTCTGAGAAGCTTTTGAGTTTTTTGTACTCCGTCAAAACCCTGGCTGAATCTGCTGAGAAACACAAAAATGGTGGGTTACTATCACTTCTGCCACAATCAGTGTCGCTCCACTCTCCCGTTTACCTGGGTTTCTTTTTGCTAAAGGGATTGTGGCTTTTTTGAACAGATTCCAAGAAGTTGCTGATACCATTTGTGAACCAGAACTTGGAGGCTGGCAAACTGTTACAATGGAGTGTATTGCTGATGAATCAACACAGGCCATGTCCTGCCTTTGCAAAGGCACAATGAGAGGGGAAGGATGCCCCTTCCCCTGATGAGCCAGGATGGGGAGCATGCTCCATCTCTCTCTTTTCGAGGAGATGTTCTAGGTCACCTTCTCCATTCATTTTAGAGTAAGGCCTTGCAGTGAGATCTGAGATATCCAACTGTGTGCTTGGATGCTGGGCAGAGAGCCAGGAATGAGGAAAAATGGCACTGGGACCAGGTCAAGTTGGAGGGGACCCCAAAGTAGAGGTCAGGCATGTTGGGGGCAGAGAGTGTGCACAGGGCTCTGCGGTCACTGGAGTGAAGCCCTCTTCAGACTCCTGAATATCCATGAGTCTCCCCACTCTTGTGCTCTCAGCAAATTTCTGTGAACCTTACTCATAAAGTGTGTGCCCCACCCTCCCCCACCTCTCTCTAAACTGGTGGCTGGAGAGGTGGACAGCCCATTGGGTCACAATCACCTTGCACTAAGCAACCACGTGGCCATTGTCTCCTAGCATCAGATGCTCTGCCCCATGATTGGCTATGCCTGACTTATTTGAATAAAGGCCACATCCTTCCTCCCAGTAGGGTTGGAGTACTGTTGTAGCCATGGTAGTCTGGGCAATATGCAAGGATCAAAGTGATTTTAGTGACATCTTTTCTTGGACCCACCATATAGTTGGGAAGGTATTCCCCACTTCAATTTCTATTTTTTTGTGCCATGTTTTTCTCTTTGTTGCAGTCTTTTTGCTTAGTTAGATAAGTTTCTGGGCACCAGGTGCCCTTCTTCTGTGTCAGGCACAGAGAGACAGAGTCCCTAGCCACATGCTTGTCTTCCTCACCCCCTCCTCCTCCTGCCCAACCCTTCTCCTTCCTGCCCACCCACCTGAGCCCTCCCAGTCCCCCCAGATCCCTTCAAGCACAGCACAGCTGCTCTGCACAACCAGGGGTAGGACTAGGGGATGCAGGAGAAGAAGGAAAGGGAGAAGTAAGGGAGGGTGGAAAGGCCCCTGTGGATGTCAGAGGAGGGTGGGGGGAGCTCTTGCTCAATGTGCAGTGGTCCGACTCCGGTGCTGCTGTACTGAAAACTAAAGGTATGCTCCAACTCAGAGTGGCAGACAGCTGGGCAGATGGACAGAGCTGCAGGGGAATATGGAGATCAAAGCTCCCACCCATTCAAAGGGGACAACTAGGGATTTCATCCCGAGTCCAAACATTTCAGGGGGCCTGAACTGGCTGAGATTTGGCAGAGATCACAACTGGCTCTTACACCAAAGTTACTCCCGTGTTGTTGCATGCCAGGGCCCTGTGACCTGGGTCTGAATTACAGCCTGTGACTGAGAAGGGCCACAGCCCTGAACTCATTAACCATGAGGAAGGGTTGGGGACCAAGAAGATAGAGGGGCCCAACTGCAACGCTTGGCCCAAACCCGAGAGCTTCTGGGGTGGCACCTGTGGGGCAGGAGGGATGGGCAGATAAGACAGGTGGCCCTGCGACTAGAAATAGGAGTCAGATTCTCCCTCACCTGTATCAGCTTCAGCCAGAGAGACCTGCCACCACGAAGGTGTGTTCAGGTCTGAGCCTCTGGCCTGGGGCTCTGGAACTGGTTGCGCAGGCTGATGTCAGCCCTTTATGAGGTCACTGCCCCTCTGGTCCAATGGCTGATCTCCTACCGACTCATGCCTGTGAGCTCACGGTCTGCCCCACCCAGCTGGACTCATCCCCTGCCTGTAGCAGCCCCTTCACTGTCTAGTCCAGCATATTCTGTATCCCATCCCTGATAGTTCCCAGTGTTGGAGGCTGGAGAGACCAGGACAGGACAACCCCGTCCTGCACAATGGGTGGCCAGAGTGGGGACAGCTCTGCTAAAGTCCGTGTAGTGTGTGCAAGATGTCCAGCAGTGTGTGAGACAAAACCATGGGTGTTTAACTCAAGCACTAGCCCCCACCTGCCCTGTGAAGCACATGTGTAGAATGGCTTCAAGAGCCATTCTGATACATGTGATTCTCTGGGAGTTATAATTAGTGTCCCATGCTGAGAAATGGCAGTGGGGGTGCTTTAACTAAAGCTCATTGAAAGAGCTTTAGTTAAAGCACCCCAGCCACCATTTTTCAGTGCAGGGACAATGATACATGTGATGCTGGAGTCTGCTGGAGCATGGTATTTGCCAAGCTCTAGCAGACTCAAGTCTGTTTCCACATGCCTTGCTGCATGTCTATCGGCACCCCAAGTGACAAAACCAAGTGGAAGACATGGGATGATCCTCTCCCAAACCAATATGCCCATCTTTGTTTCATGACTTTGCTTTACTTACGTTTATTTTATAATTAACTGATGAAATTGTTGTCTTCATACCATAGCGTACAACCTATTTACAAAAAATGAAGGTGGTGGGTTAATTCTGTAGCTTTGTACATACAATGACACCTGGCTTCGGTCATTTTGTGTTAAAACTGTTGAAGTGGGGAAGTAATGTTTCATGCATGAATTTTACTGACTGTGCCACCTAAAATAAATGCCATGAATTGCAAGATGAGGAATTGAAGACTTGTGTTTACCAGTTGGTGTAATCCATTATTTGGATATAGACAAATATCCAGATACTGGAAGGCGGGATGAACCGCAGAAACTTTGGAGGATAGGAGTAGAATTCAGATGGATGTGGATAGACTGGGAAGCTGAGCAAGAAACAACAAGATGAAGTCCAAGGAAATAAATGCAAGTTGCTGCACATAGGGGAGAATAATCAAAAGCACAGGTACAAATTGAGTTATAAATGGCTGGGTAGTATGTGATCCACCAGACCCCGCAGATCCTTTTCAAGAATCAGACTCAACATGAATCAGCAATTTGATGTAGCTACAGAAACATTAATGCACTTTGGGCTGCAACAGCAAGAGTATTAGATGTAAAATATGGGAAGTGATAGTACCACTCTACATGCTGCTAATTAGTTTTCACCTAAACTACTGTGTGAATTTCTGGGCTTTACATTTTAAGAAGGAATACAAAGAACTTAGAAAAGTTCAGAGATAGGTGACAAAAATGATAAATGGTTGGAAGGAAAGTCATGTTAAAAAGAGATTGAGAGAACTATTTAGCTTGCAGAAAAGGTAATTAAGAGGCAGATCACAGAAGTCTTGAGATACCCGAAAAAACTGCTGTAAAGAAAAGGGTGAACAATTGTTCTCCCTTGTTGAATAGGGAAGGACATCAAGCTTCAGATGACAGCGAAGTATATTTAGATTACATTTCAGGGGGAAAAGCACCCTTGTTTCTAGACCAGTGCGGACGTGGAATAGACTGCCCAGGGACGTTGTGGAGTTTCCTTCATTTCAGGTTTTCAAAAAGAGGATAGTCATCGGTCACAGATGATTTAGGAGTAACAGTCTTGCATTTGTGCAGTGGGGTGGACCACAGGATCCTTGAGGCCCCTTCTAACCCTATGAGTTTATTATAATTATCATTGTAATAGCATCATGAATTTATATTGTGGATTAAAACCATCAACTGCAAGTGAATGGACACAGAGACAGAAGGATTACTGTGTGTCTTATTACACAACCTCTTTTTTTCTTTTTTCTTTTTCCTTTTAGAGGGTAGACAGACAGACGGGAACTAGTAGTCCTTCTAATACTCATGTAAACTTGAGTTCCAGCCTTTCACACATGCATGAACTAAGGTTTTGTGAACTTGTCCAGTGATACTAACACAGCACTTTCCAAAAAAAAGTGTTTTAAGGGAAATTTCCTGATCAACTTTGCTACTGATCACAAAACACATTACTGTGTTTTGATCATAGTAAGGGAGGGTTGCCACATCACCAGGAAAAAAAATTCAGAGCCATAAATATCTGTTCACCACTGCTCAAACAAGTTGTGGTTTTTAAAAGATTCCCTAAAGAAAGTTAGGTGCTTACTTTAAATGAAATTTAAGGTCTCAAACTCACTTGCCTGTTTCAAAATATTCATAAGATCCTAGGACTGGAAGGGAGAATATTGCTTCCTCCAAGGATATCTTTGGTCCTAATACAAGAACGCTGCTCTCTGGGTGCACCTATTCATGCAACTAGCACAGCTGAATGAACTCCAGCACAGTATTTGCTGGAGTTTCTTGTTCCTGAGTGCAGAATTAGAGTAGATGGCATTAGATTAGCAGTTTGCTCCCAGTCATCCTAGGCAGTGGGGGGGCCACAGAGGATGGGGGTGGGGTGGGAGACCTGTCAATGGCTCCTGTGTGGAGATCAGGATCTCAGTCCATCTCAGTGGTGCTGACTTGGGGTGATGCCTTGTGCCCGAATGTGTGTGGAGTGGGGGAGGGGACAGTAAGTACTGCCAGGACTGGGGAGAGGAGAGACACGAGGGGGAAGCGGGAACAGGACTTTCCTATAGGGTTTGTTAAAGATGCCATCAGCATGCCGATGTGGGAAACAAGGATCACATGTAACAAAGAGGATCAAAGGTCAGACCCATGGAGGGTAGGTGGGTGGCAGAGTGGTCATGGCGCTGGCCCTGCTGAATGAGGTCCCCCAATTGGCTGGTGGGTCTGAGACTGGTTCCTCCTCTCCCCACTGCAGCACTGCTCAATTTAAAGGGCAATAAGTACAGCGTGTGCAGCCACCAGCCATTCCCAGTCCGATTCAAGGGAAGGCTGATTTTGGTATTCCCCTGCAGCAGGGATGTGTGTGCTTCTGCTGCTTTCAGATATGCTCAGAAGACAAGGGCTTCACAGGGCCTGGGATCCCAATATCTATGCAGCTGGGAGGTGTCCCCCACTTCAGGACAGTTCCCACCTGTCTCAAAACTCAGGCCTGACCCCTGTGCCCCCTGCCAGCCCAGAGAAGCCTGGAGCTCATCTTGGCTGCTGCAGGGTGGCAAAGCAGGGCAGATGGGCAGGAACAGCCCTGCACTCAACTGCTCTCACTGGGAGCAGATTTGTTCCTGACACAGGTGCACGTGTATACATGTGGCCAGGTACAGTTTAGCAGGCTGATAGTTTTTACCATGCAACAATATCCCTGTGCCCCCTGCCAGCCCAGAGAAGCCTGGAGCTCATCTTGGCTGCTGCAGGGTGGCAAAGCAGGGCAGATGGGCAGGAACAGCCCTGCACTCAACTGCTCTCACTGGGAGCAGATTTGTTCCTGACACAGGTGCACGTGTATACATGTGGCCAGGTACAGTTTAGCAGGCTGATAGTTTTTACCATGCAACAATATCTTGCCATATTGTGCTGAGATGCTACTGCAGAGTAGTGTAACAGCTGCACAGGAGAATCCTAGGACTGGAGAAGAGGATCCAAATCCAGCTTTGAGAGAGATGGGGGCAGAGGTACAGCCCCCCTACCCCTGGACTGGAATGGGAAGTGAGACTTGCTTTGGGAGCCAACATCAGGACAAGGAAGAGCATGGATAGCACCATCGGTGTCCCCGGGAGAAGAGGGAAAGGGAATGGCCAGCCTCAGCTGGTAAGCTGTTTGGGAGGTGCCAGGTCAGAACCCTGCAGGCATGGGTGACTGGTGCCACCTTAGTCGGGGGGGGCACATGCCCCCCAGTAACCAGTCAGCAACTGGGAGGGTAGGGGTCCCCTCACGGCCAATTTTGCTGACTGGTGGGGGGGGTCCCCCATGGCTGATGGTGCTGACTGGGAAGCAGCCACAGTGGTCCTGGAAGTGGCCACGGTGCTGATGAAGGGGGCTCAAAATCTCAAGAATGACAGGAGCCGTGCTCCCACCATCTAGTGGCAGATCCAAGTAATAAATGTGTTGCTATTTATTACAATGAGAGGGGAGGTTTAATTCTAAAAGAAAACTTTTTTTTTTTTTTATCAAAAGGTTATGACCATGAGAGTGTAATCAGTGTGGGAGTCTGGTGTAAGGGAACAACCCCCTGTATTAGAATTATTCACTTATGGTTACATTGCTAGATTGTATTCAAATGATTGGTTTTATTATTTTCTATTGATAACATATATATGTATATATGCCTTCTTTTTTATTAATCTCTCTCTTTTCCTGTATATAGTTATACATATAAAATAAAGAAACCCATCTGTTCATTGGGCTTGTGGAGTAAATGCTTGGGTGGTGAGGGTGAGAGCCACACCCCTACCCAGGGACACCCCAGTCAGCAAATCTCTCTGAGGGAGATCCCAAGGCTATTGGCACCTTGAGGATCTGAAATCTGCCATATTGCCTGACCTAGTATGCCGAAAAAAGTTAACAGTAATATTAGGCTACTGCAAAGTAGCGTCACATAAAAGGTGTTGACTGGTGCTACTGTGTAGTTACTCTGGTTACTGTGCATTTATTTAATACTTAACTTATACAAGTACGAAATACATATGCAGTAACCACTGTACAGGAGTGTCTTGTGTAGATGCACCTACTGGGCCTTTTTTTAAATACACGGTAACCCTAAGGTTAACCTACACTTTAAAAAAAGAAAAAAAAGCTCTGCACTCACCACCTGCTGCAGTAGCTGTCACCACCTCTGGGAGCTCATGGCAGAGCCCCAACACAGCGCGAGGTAGTGGGGGGCTGTGAGGATCACACCCCTGCCTGGCAGGAGAATGGGAGTGGAGGTCTTTTTTTTTTCTTGTTTTTTCAGGGGGGGGGTTTGTTTTTGTTTTTTTAAGGTCCTGGGATGCTGGGACTGGGTGGGACGGCCATTTATGGGTCTGGGAGAGCGGGTTGGGGATTGGTCCTGTTCAATTCGGAGATTCGGTGAATTTGGCAGTGGCTGAACCTCTGAATCAGATTTGGCTGAATCGATTCGGGAAAGTGATATTAGTCACTGAATCAAATCACTGTCCCCGAAATGGCCAAATTTGAATCCGAAGTGATTTTGCACAGGCCTACCACAGCTGATACATATCCTGGCCCAGAAATAGGAAACAATAGATAAAAGATGATCAAAGTAAAAAAAAACACAAAACAAAACTTTTTTTTTTTTGCTTTAAAAGACATTCCCTAAAGCCCAGCTTACCTCTGAAGCACAGAACAAGAAACAAGCCTTCCTGGATTCATAAGTCCCAGAAGTCCTAAGAAGAGAAATGTGGGTAAATTGCCTTCCTGCAGCATTAGTCCTTCCAAACCAGGGAAGTTCACTGTCTTCTGCAGAGAGAAATTGGTTTGGATCTACTTCTGTCAGGTCAGTCTTGAAGTGGAAACAAAGCTTCTACTAAGATATTTTGACTTGTGAAGATTTGGTAGTGGCAGGGAAAAGGGAAATTAGATAGATCAGGAGAGGGAAAATAAGCAAAGACTCCTGGCACTGGAGGATCAGATCACAAGCTGAGAAAAACTTCCCATTGCTGTTGTAAGTTTATTATTCAAATTAACTGTGGGGGGTTGGTAAGAAGAGGGATGTGTGTAGAAATTAGATAGATCAGTAGAGGGAGAATAAGTAAAGAATCTGGAGGATCTATCATAAGCTGAGAAAAACTTCACAAAGACTTGCAGTAAGCTTTTAATAGGAATTAAATACGGTTGGTTGGCAAGAAGGGCGGTGTGCGGGGTATTTAAGAATTTGAAAATGACATTCAACTGGAAAGCTCTCAGGATTTTAATAGCAAGGTGTTCAAAATTATTCAGCTGGTCAAAGGAAAAAAGAAAAGAAAGAAGCTCCTTTAACAAATCTGAACTTGCTACCAAGAACCTGCACGTTTCAGTGCTTTGCCAATTTGAGATTTTTTAATCAAAAGCTCGTGGAAGCTGCACATCTTAAACCAAATTATTCCTCTACCCCCATATTGATAGTTCTTCCTCATAAATTGATGGTTTTGAAGCAAATACATGTATTGTGAAAAAGTATGTTTAGCAAAAGACATTTTTATAAGAAACATCATTCTAGGCTTAAATTCTAAGCCCCAAGGCAGAGATTCAGTATTGTCCAGCAACACTGGGATTACAATCCCATGTCAGTCATTGCATCCAGATTTTCTTGTTTTCCAGAAAAATGCCTGAAGGAGGGAGAAGTCAGTAAACCCCGCAGTTGATCCCCCAGAAATTGTCTTTTACATATCTGAGTGCCTCTCAAATTAGGGTCAGGGGAGCCAACAAAGTGAGATGAGGAAATGCATAACGAGAAGTATCCTTTGCCCAAATTAGTTTCAGGTTCTTGTACCCAAATGATAAAGTTCCATGACACAGTGTGGAGATAACAGAAGGATGGTATTGGCTTATCATGGCATAGAGATGACCATCCAGATGGGGATGGGGACTATGTAAATCATAATAATAACCATGTGGCAGATAATAATAAACCACGTGGCAGGGAGAACTCGGTATAAATTCATTTCAGACAAGGTGACACTTACGATGCTGTCTATGCTTCTGCTGTATATACCAGGGAAGAGGGAAGTGGGATGTGCTAGCATTTTATTTACCAGCATCTTATTGTAGTTACAAGTGCTGTGTTCAGCGTGCCTGATCTTGCTGTGGCCTTGGAGTTTGCTGAGCTTCTTGCTTTTCCTGCTGTTGCTCTTAAAAGTCCGATACAAAATGCCACACTCTGGTCTGCCAACTTGATGAAGGGAGATAGTTTCATACTGAAAACTGAAATGAGGAGAATGAGAGCATGAAGCAATTAAAAGGCAAACCCTCTGAGATATTGCATAACCAATATTCATAATTATAAATATTGTTTTGTTCTGAAATATTCTCTCTTCGGTGGTTTGGTTATACACACACATATATATGGAATTTCTATATATGTGGAATTTCTTTATACTCAAAAAACTGTATTCTCAGCAATAATACTTTCCACTGACAATTTTACAGGACTTAAAGATAGACAGTACTGACAGTTAGTTCATGAGCTGTTTCTGACATGAGATTCCCTCCTGTTATATTTGTAACTCTGATCCTGACAGCTGTCCTTGTCCTTCCTACACAGGCCTTGCACAATGCACTGGAAATGTCCAACTGAATGATTGTTACTGAGTTCCTCCTCCTGGGCTTTTCTGACAGTCGGGCGCTCCAGATCTTACACTTTGTTATCTTTCTCGCAGCATACTTGACAGCACTCATGGGGAATCTCCTCATCATCACAATTATAACTGTAAACGATGAACTTCATTCTCCCATGTTCTTTTTCTTGATTAATTTGTCTCTCCTGGACCTTGGCTCCATCGCAGTGACTGTGCCCAAATCCATGTCTAATTCTGTATTAAATACCAACTTGATTACCTACTCTGGATGTGTTGCCCAAGTGTTTTGTCACATCGCCTTCATGGGAGCAAATTTATCCCTTCTCACAGTTATGACATATGACCGGTACATTGCCATCTGCAAGCCACTGCATTATGAGATAATAATGAACAGGAGAGCTTGCATCCAGATGGCTGCCTGTACTTGGGCTGCTGGTGGTGTCATCAACTCTGCAATGCACACTGGGAACACTTTTAACATACCCTTCTGCCACTCAAATATCATCAATCAGTTCTTCTATGAAATACCCCAGGTGCTCAAGGTCTTCTGCTCTGGCACACACCACAGAGAGCTGACCGCTCTTGTCTTCAGTTTGTGTTCAGGTTTAGGCTGTTTTGATTTCATTGTTGTGTCACATGTTCAGATCTTCACCGTACGGTGGAGAATCCCCTCTGAGCAAGGCCATCAGAAAGCCTTCTCCACCTGCATTTCTCACCTTATCGTGGTCTCCCTGTTTCTTTTCACTGCTGTCATTGCCTACTTGAAGCCCATCTCTGACTCCCTGTCCCCTCTGGATCTTCTAGCAGCTGTTCTGTATTGTGTGGTGCCTCCACTGATGAATCTGGTTATCTACAGCATGAGGAACAAGGAGATCCAAGCTGCCCTGAGGAAACTGCTCCAAAGGTTTTGAGGAATCTACTCCAGAAATTTTAGGTCCATCAATATTCCATGACTTCACTTTAGATATATATATATATATTTTTTTTTTTTTTTCTTGTGAGAATTGCTTTCATACAATCATGTAAAACCTGCTTATAAAAATGAAGGTGGTGGGCTAAATTTTGTAGCATGGTAAGGACAATGATTCTTTACACAGATCATTTTTCATTAACACTGTTGAAGTAGAAAAGTAGTATTTCATGCATCCATGTTTGTTTGTCCCACCTAAAATAAATCCCACTGATTGCAAGGTCATAGAATGAAAGAAAATCATAGGAATTAGCTTTAGAAGGGACCTCAGGGTGGTGGGGGGGGGGTGGCG
>NW_005843348.1:91743-96066 GCF_000455745.1 Alligator sinensis | reverse complement strand
CTTACCTCACAACCTCTTTTTTTTTTTTTTTCTTTTGCAATGTGGACAGACAGATGGGTGCTAGTCTTCATGATAGCTAATGCATGTCTGAAATGTGGGAATTTGGGTTGACAGAAAATTATGCAAAATTGCCTAGTTTCACTAAAACAGTCCCTTTGAATGAAAAAACATTTTGTGGAAAATTTGCTGAACAACTTTGAACCTGGTCACGTTAAACTTAGTAGAATTAGCCCATATCTTTACTACCATAAATAAGTCTTGAATATACAATATCCTATTGAAACCTCGATATGGAAAAGTGCTTTCTCATTCCATCTTAGAACATGCTTCTTTGTCTATATTTGTCCAAGTGGTCCTTCATCTTTTCTTCCTTTCTGTGCTAAATGAAAGGAAAATATACCTGAACTTTTCCCTCATACCTTGATGTCCTGGAGTGTTTGTACGTGCTACTTTTTGCAATTCCTTGCACTGCATTGGCATGACTGTTTGCACAAGGGAGTTTTCTGGGTGCTTTAAAAATCTTTCTAGTGCATTAAACTAAAAATCCTTCAATGTAGTTTAGTTCTGTTTGCTACAAATAAAAGTGTTATGTCCATGAATTCATTGCGTGCAAACACAAAGGCCCTCAAAGACATGTAATGAGCATCTTTGTCCACCAGATGGTGCTGTGACTTCTTTGTAGTTCATCCCTTGGAATTGCTACTGCTTTCGAATTATTTCTGCTTTTTGTTGTTGTTGTTGTTCCATATGCCAGACCCTGCTCCCACAGCTGCATGGTAGGGCATGGGTTGGGGGACCCAGGCTAGGGTGGGGGCAGTGCAGGACTCTTTCATTCTTCTATGGTGTTGGGCGGGGACCGGGTTTAATTTTTGCAAAAATTTAAACATACAAGTGCAAACACTGATGTGATGCTCCAAAATGAACCAATTTAAATTTTATAAACCCATTTAATTCAATGAGGTTTAAACCCCTTGAATTATTTGGGATTCAACCATTTATTTCAAAGGATTCAAAGTTTGTATCCTGTATTCTGTGGTGCCTCCAATGACCAATGCAGTCATCTAAAGCATGAGGAACCAGGAGATTAAAGATTCTCTGAGTTCAGTTCATAGTCTCTGCTGAGGCTGCTTCATGTGCTTGGGCATGTGTGTGTGCGTGTGTATGCGCGCATGTGCACCTGATCAGCTAAGAACAGTTCAGATGGATGGGATGTTTTGTGGGTCATCTCATTGCTTGTTTAGGGACTTGTCTTGAGAGAATATCAATCAGTGGTTCTTTGCACAGATGTGAGGAAGGGACACTGCTTTGCCACTGTTCACATGGGCTGGGTATGAACAGGTAAGTCAGGTGTGAAAGGAGTTGTATCAGGCTTCAACTGTGAGTCCGTAAGCTCCCTGACTATTTTTGTTACCCTCCAATGGACCGTCTCCTATTTGTGCACACCATTTGTGTAGTGGGAGGACCAAACTGAGATTCCACTTTCCATGTCCCAAGATCCATTTCCTCCGTATAGGATTCCAGCTTCAGATACTCCAAAGACTCCTGGTTAATTCTCTCTGCTCCCAATTTCTCTCTTTTTTCAAACTCCCACTCCCATTGCATAGCCCCTACCCACAAGTCTCTTTCCCATCCCTTAGTTCCTTGAATCCTTCTACCAAACATCAGCCCCTTCCCTTCTCCACCACAACTTCGACCATGGACACTGCTCCATTACTTTCTAGTTCTTCTCCATCCTCCTTCCTGTGTCTCCATTATTTCAATATTACTTTGAGAGCTGACTCTGCAAAGGGTCACTAAACACACAGTTAACCTGGGGATTTGCTGCACAAAGTCAGCATGACATAAGTTCACAATATTTGGGTGTGAGTAAAATTCCAAGGGTGTGAATTTTGTCAGCCTTTCAGGAAAATGCTGGAAACTGAGAATTTGTGATGACAATTCCAGTTCATGCTTCAATGTCCTCTCCAGATACATCATAGGGACACAACTCTGAAAGACACAAAACCTCTGATGACAGGTCTCCAATCAGATACTGCCACAAAGGGGTAAACTTCTTGACCTGGAAGCTAGGGTAGAACTGGTCATTATGAACATCCCTGCTATTCCTGAAGAGCAGCATCTGTGGCTGCTCTCAGGAGTCCTTGCCCTTGGCACTGTAGCTCCCATGGTGATTTTGGAAAACAGGCCCATTATCTTTCATTAAAGTACAGCATGGACAAGTCCAAGACATGCACAGGGCTTTCCCACTTGCCTGTGAAATGGCCATGACAGGCCTTGAGAGGGATACGTTATGCCTTTGCCTTCCTCTGAAAGACAGGCAGTAACAATCCTCTTGAGATCAGGGTCCCCCTGACATGCAGGAGGTAGTTCAGTCTCCTCGTCCTTACCCCTCAAGCCACAACAGGTCTAGTTTGGGAAGGAAGGCCAACTTGCTCCCCCCTCCCGACCCCCTCAAGTTGTTGGCAGCTGGAAGGGTACCAGTGATCAGTGGGGCTGAAAATTAAACCCCATGGAGATACTAGGGGCACTTTCTCTGTCCCGGGGCAATTGTCTCAGGCTCTCTGTAGACTCAGGTAGGCATCACTGTAGCGATTGTATTGAAGGCATATCTACAGGAGCTGGTCCAGTTCATAGGCAGCAGAATGGGGTAGGCCACCAGGGCTTTGGTCTGACCAACTTTTAGCACATTAATTTATAGAACCCACAAATGCACAATTGTCATTCTGGTTAAAACTGTATAGCTATTTTTTAACTGCATAGCTAGCTAAATTAACATGCCAAAAGCTGGTCAGGCGATGACCCAGGTGGCCCACCCGCTTCCGCAGCCCATGGTCCAGTTTGTAATGGATCCGTTTTCTGATTCTGGCTTCTATCAGAGACACAGGGCATTGAATTAAAGGTGACAGCAATGTTAACATACAGGTAAAAAATTCCCAAATAAAGTTATCAAAGTTACGGGCAGTTTTGAGGAGTCCCAGCCATCTTAATCTGTCCCCCTTATTTCCTATTGCTTCTGTCTGCTTGTTGCCATTTTTGGATAGGGTATTTATGGAGTCCAAAGGAACAGAGCACTGAAGATTTGCATTTCTCAGCCCCACCTATCCTTTGCTAATCCCACAATTCATTCATCTGAAAGTCAAGAAGACCACAGAGTTTGAGACGGAACAGGGTGGACACCGTGATATGTTTATTAAAACACCAAGAAGTACATAGCATAAAAGGCAAGAGGGAAGATGCCAGGCCACGTATACCAGAAGTGGTGATGGGCCTAAAACACACATTTCCTAAAAGTGTCTGAGTGCCTCTGAATTGTTAGGTGCCTAAATATCTTTGATAGTTTGGCCTCTCTATGATACAGATCTTGGCCCCAAAGCAGGACAAACAATTACATAGTAGTCTAACCAAAAGATTAAAATTAAAACTTTTAAATATATCAGTCCAGGAATGTTTCCCTCTGGTTCTCTGCTTCAGAGCTAAGATGGATACCTGGGAATGGGTCCCACGTGGTCTAAGAGAGAGGTGGCTAAATCCCCTTACTGCAGCTTCTAGTCTTCAGTTCTCTCTAGTGGCAAACTGGTTTGGGTCTCATTCTATCAGTCATGGAGTAAAGGTAGGAGATCTGAGCATTTAGCACTGAGATAAGACTGTTAGAAAACAGGGAAATTATATACATTAATAGAAGAAAAGTAAATACGGGTCCCACGTGGTCTAAGAGAGAGGTGGCTAAATCCCCTTACTGCAGCTTCTAGTCTTCAGTTCTCTCTAGTGGCAAACTGGTTTGGGTCTCATTCTATCAGTCATGGAGTAAAGGTAGGAGATCTGAGCATTTAGCACTGAGATAAGACTGTTAGAAAACAGGGAAATTATATACATTAATAGAAGAAAAGTAAATACAGACTCCTGTGACTAGAGGATCACATCACAAGCCTGGGAAAACCGGAGTAAGTAAACTGCAGCCAGTTTGTCATTGCAATGAAATGTATTTGGGTGGTTAAAAGATGAGTGTATGTGTGTGTGTGTGTGTGTGTGTGTGTCATTTAAGAACTTGAAAATGAGATAAACCTGGAAATGTAGAAGACAATGTAAATGTATTAATCTCATTTTCAAGTTCTTAAATGACATGGATGCAGGGGTTTGGGTTGTAGCCGTGTTGGTCTAAGGACATAGGCAGACAAGGTTCCTTGGGTGAATTTGATATCTTTTATTAGACCAACCCAAATGGTTGGAGAATAGTTATTAAGCAAGCTTTCGGGTTCAAAAACCTTTCGTCAGGCTAAGGAAGCTTCAGCAGTTGGTGTGTGCTCTTCCTGGATAGAATGAACA
>NW_005843348.1:89049-91662 GCF_000455745.1 Alligator sinensis | reverse complement strand
ATTCCATCCAGGAAGAGCACACACCAACTGCTGCAGCTTCCTGAGCCTGACGAAGGGTTTTTGAACCCGAAAGCTTGCTTAATAACTATTCTCCAACCATTTGGGTTGGTCTAATAAAAGATATCAAATTCACCCAAGGAACCTTGTCTGCCTATGTCCTTAGACCAACACGGCTACAACCCAAACCCCTGCATCCATGTCATTTAAGAACTTGAAAATGAGATTAATACATTTACATTGTCTTCTACATTTCCAGGTTTAAGGTGCTCAAGCTGGGCGGGGGGGGACAACAAATCAAAATGAAACAAAACAACCAGAAAAAACCTCCCCCCAGAAAATTTCAATTTGTCACACAGAACCTATCTATTATTTCAATTTTTAACAACTGGATATTTTCAAGCCAAACTGAGAGAAACAAAATCAAACTTTCTTCTTTCCCTCTTTTAACCTTTTTATGTTTTAATTTTAGTGTTGACAGTCTACATAAATTGACAGTTCTGAAGAAATAGAAATACTGTGACAAAGGCTAGGTTTAGAAAAAAAAAACTTATTTTTATAAGGAAACTTTAATGGAAACAGCTCTAAATTCAAAGCCCGATTTGAGAGCCTCAGCAATGCTCAGAAATAGCCCAGTTCCAACCCCCCTCAATATATTGGAGCTCAATATAAAATCATTGTGGTAGTGCTGTGCTCAAAAAAAATGCTAACTCTGCCTCCTTTCCCCTTCCCAGGTGCATACAGCTAAGCTACGAGTAGCATCTAAATGTCACCTTGTCCTTGCCACCCATTGTCTCCCCTCCTCTCTGATCCTCACTGTCAAGCATTAGCATTTGGTACTACCAGCTAAACGCAAATGCTTTAAAACACTGTGTTGAGAAAACACATATAAAGCAGCAGCTACTCCGACCCAAGAGAGGTTACAGTAGGGCTGTGGCCCAAGGAGGAAAACAGGAAAGCGTGCCAATTCTAGAAGGTCAATTGTAAAGCATAGTAAGGCAGGCCAAAAGGGAATTTGAAACGTGTTTTGTGAAAGAACGAAGAAGAATTGTTTAAAAGTATATCAGAAGCTGGGTAGTAAACTGGGCAGCAGAAAATACTGGGGAGATGCCCATGCTAGATCCACACTAAATAAATGCAGAGAGATCAAAATGAAGTGACAAGGGAGGAGGTTTAAAAGCAAATCTATAAATTAAAAGAGTAAGCAAGTGACTGGGACCAGATCATATTCCCTTAGAGAGTTGTGTAGCAATTTAAATGTGAAACTGCAGGGCTGCTGTTCATACCATGTCACCTAGCAAGGGCCTCCGTACCAGAAGATTTTCGGGTTGATAACACAACACCCGACTTCAAAAAAGGGCTGAGAAAGACATCTTGGGAACCACAGACCAAGGTTTTTCACTTCTATCCCTGGAATTTGATAGAAGATATAGTAGGAATAAAATTAGAAGTCACATGGATATAGTAGGTGTTTAGGGGAAGTGTCAGCATCATTTTTAAGGGAAATTCTATCCCAACCATCTGCTGGAGATCTCTGGCAACATCAGTTAGCATGTGGGTAAGGGGGGTGCAGTTGATCGAATCCAGTCCAGTGCAGTCCAACCCAGTCCAGTCCAACCCAACCCAATATCAGGAGCTTTTGACAAGGTCCCTTGCTGAAAGTTTTTAAAATTAACCTTTTGGTGAGGGACTATGGAAGTGAAAAGAAGGTCTTTTAATGGATCAAGACATGGTTAAAAGACATGAAACAAAGGGTCAGGGTAAATGACCATTTTTCAGGTTGGAGGAAGGACAACAGTGGAGTCCCCTGGGGCTCTGTGCTCGAGACAGTTTTGTCCAACATGTTCATCAATGATCTGAGCGAGGGGGTTCACAGTCAATTCTCAGTGTTTCCACAAGATACTAGCTGTCCCAGGTGGTGAAATCCAAAGCTGGTGGTGAGGAGCTGTGGAGAGATCTCACAAAATTAACCCCCTACTCTATGTAATGAGAGATTGCTGTTCCTGGGCCACTGATTGTTGTTGTTGTTGTGCGGGCCAGCTCCCGATGCCGGGGGCGAGCCGGGCCCGTCTTTGTGCACACAGGCTGTGGCCAGCAGCC
Source organism: Alligator sinensis (assembly GCF_000455745.1). Lineage (NCBI taxonomy): Eukaryota > Metazoa > Chordata > Crocodylia > Alligatoridae > Alligator > Alligator sinensis. The sequence continues at coordinate 89,565 of NW_005843348.1, read as the reverse complement.
CGGGCACGCGGGGCCGGAGAAAACCGCAGCGCGGTATGGTACACTCGAGCTAGAAGATTATTTACTTACACCCAAGGTGGTCGCGGTGTAGGCTGGTTAGCTTTCCAGGCACAGCTTCGCTTGAGTTCTCGGTGGAGGACTCTGATAGACTCGGTTCCTTGACCCCGGAGTGGTTTAAGCTCCGTGGGTTTAACAATTCTCTCTCACGGAGCAGCTGAATCTCCGTGGGTTTCACTTGGTTCCCAGGTCCCCCGGAGCTGTTAAGACTCCGTGGGTTCGACAATTGGGTCCATATGATAGGGATACGTCTAGGATTGTGGTGGGCGACAGGGAGAGGCTAGAGGTTATGTGCCTCGGAGTTGTTAAGGCTCCGAGGGTTCGGAAATTAGGTCCCCCAGAGTTGTTGAAGCTCCGTGGGTTCGACAAATTAAACCTCTGTTGCCCTCTTAAGGAAAAATCTGGGTTCAAAGGGATCAGCAGCGCTTAGAGATCCTCACGCTCCTTTCCCAAACTCCA
>NW_005843348.1:82827-88984 GCF_000455745.1 Alligator sinensis | reverse complement strand
TTGTACCGTGCATCACCATAATGCAAAAGAAATGCACGATGCAAAGAAGGCTACAAAACTGGCGGGAAAAACTCCTGCACGCGGGTTCTTAATTGCAACAGAACACTCCACCGTGCAAAAGAGCTGCAATTTAGCGGGAACACAATTTAGCGATGCCAAAGCACACACAAACAAGAAAATCACAACTTTGGGTTGTGACAGTTGTAGTTCTTGCTTTTGCTTCTGTTAGGAAAATATCAAATGCAGAATTACTTCCCCCTAAAAAGATCATATGGATGATTGTTTTGGAAATGCTGTTTCTGATGGTTCATAGGTGACTGTTTCAACACCTCAGGCCACTGTTCTTCTTCCCCGGCTGGTTCCCAGGTCTGACTATATCCCATCAGTGTGCCAGTTTCCTGAGGGGAGATGGGTTTATACAGAGTGAGGCCTTAGAGGAAAAGGGGAAATACAGCAGTGAAAGAAAAAACTCCATGAGGCATTACAGGATCAATTGAAATAATTGTAAAATGTTTTCTTTTTCCCTATAATATTCTTTTTAGATGGCTTCATGTTTATATAGGTATGGCCACAAGCAACAACTTTTACAGAAAACATAATATGTGTAACAAGAAAAACACCAGAAAACCTGCTTTCCACTAAACTGTTCCCAGCAGTCCCACGTGGGCACCTTTGACATTTCATTCAAGACGTTACTGAAGGTGTGAGCTTCCCTCGTACATGTGTTGCTCTGACCCTGATCGCTACCTTTGTTTTCCCTTCACCGGCCTTGCACAAGGCACCAAGGAGAAAAATGTCCAACAGAACCACAGGGACAAGATTCCTCCTCCTGGGGTTTTCTGACACTCAGGAGCTGCAGATCTTACACTTTCTCCTCTTCCTAGCAGCATACCTGGCAGCCCTGATAGTGAATCTCCTAATAATCACAGCTGTAGCCCTCAGCCACCACCTGCATTCCCCAATGCACTTCTTTTTGATAAATGTATTTATCCTAGACCTTGGCTTCATCTCAGTGACCATGCCCAAATCCATGTTTAACTCTTATTGAACACCAGGCAGATATCCTATGCTGGATGTGTTGCCCAAGTGTTTTGTCTCTTCTTCCTGGAAGAGAATGTGTGTCTTCTCACAGTTATGAAACATGACCGATACATTGCCATCTGCAAGCCACTGCATTATGAGATAATATTGAACAGGAGAGCTTGCGTCCAGATGACTGCCTGTGCTTGGGCTGCTGGTGTCACCTACTCTGCACTGCACACTGGGAACACCTTTAGTCTACCCTTTTGCCACTCAAATATCATCAACCAGTTCTTCTGTGAAATACTCCAGGTGCTCAAGCTCTCCTGCTCTGACACCTACCTCAGAGAGCTGGCAGCTCTTGTCTTCAGTTTGTGTTTAGCTCTAGGCTGTTTAGTTTTCATTGTTGTGTTGTACGTTCAGATCTTCACCGCGGTGTGGAGAATCCCCTCTGAGCAGGGCCGGCAGAAAGCCTTCTCCACCTGCATTCCTCATCTTACTGTGGTCTCTCTGTTTCTTCTCACTGGCAGCATTGCCTACATGAAGTCCCATTCATGACTCCCCATCCCCTCTGGATCTCCTGGCAGCTGTTCTGTATTCTGTGACGCCTCCACTGATGAATCCAGTCATCTACAGCATGAGGAACAAGGAGATCTAAGCTGCCCTGAGGAAACTGCTACAAAGGTTTTGAGTAATCTACACCAGAAATAATAGGTCCATCATTATTTCATGACTTTAGTTATATATTGTGATGAATTGCTTTCATTCAATCATGTGAAACCTGCTGATAAAAATGAAGGTGATGGGCTAAATTTTATAGCATGGCAATGATTCTTTATGCAGATGATTTTGCATTAACATTGTTGAAGTGGAAAAAGTAGTATTTCATGCATCCAAGTTTCTTTGTCCCGCCTAAAATAAATCCCACCAATTGCAAGGTCATAGAATGAAAGAAAGTCATAGGAATTAGTATTGGAAGGGACCTCTGGGGGGACCACGGTTTGCCGGTCTGCAGCTACTTCTGATCTGGCAGCCACAGCCCAGCAATTGAGAACCCCTGATCTAGTCAAAGGCCCAATAATATGAAAAATTTTAGAATTGATTTTACTAGTTGATATAATTAATTATTTGGATGACAGAATATACAGGTAAATATCCTGCTGAGGTGAAATGGGATAAACTACAAACACTTTATAGGATAAGCATAGATATAGATAGATTGCAAAGATGGGCTAAAAACAATACGGTGAGCTGTAAAGAAATAAGTGCAAGGTGCTGCACCTAGGACAGAATCATCAAAAGCCAAAATTCAGGTTGGGTTATAAATGGCTGGCTGGCAGCACCATTGAACAGGACCCAGGGAGTCTGGTGGACCACAGAATCAACATGAGGCAGCAAGTTGATGTAGGTGATGTAGCTGCAGAAAACTGAGTGCAGCTTGGGGCTGCCACAACAGAGGTATTAGATTAAAACATGGGAGGTGGTGGTGGCCAGTCTACATCGTGTTGGTTAGGTTTCATCTAAACTATTTTGTGAAGTTCTGGGCTCCATATTTTAAGAAAGAATATGGAGAAATTAGAAAAGTTCAGAGACAGGTGACAAGAATGCAAAAGGGCTGGAAGGCGAGTCATGCAGGGAGAGGTTAAGTGAACTAGGCATATTAGCTTGCAGAAAAGGCAATTAAGGGGTAAGTCATAACAGTCTTCAAATAGCTGAAAACCAGCCAGGAAGAAGAGGGTGAACAAATAGTCTCCTTTGCTGCATAGGGAAGGATATCAAGCTTCAGCTTATAGAAAGTAGATATAGATTAGACTTTGGTTAAAAAAGCACCCTTGTTTTCAGAATAGTGAGGAAGTGGAATAGACTTCCCGGGGAAGTTGTGGTGTCTCCGTCAGTGGAGGTTTTCAAAAAGAGGCTGGATAGGCACTCATCAGGGATGGTTTAGGAGTGCCATCCCTGCATTTGTCCAGGGGGTTAGACCACATGACCCTTGAGGCCCCTTCTAAACCTTTGAATTTATTATTTTAATATAATGAAAGCTTTGTATGTCTGTCTGTCTGTCCGTAAAGCTTTTGCCCTAATGTGAATGTGCCGATCGGCTGGGTGGACTGCGCAGTCAGGGGCAGGGACAGCTGAGTTAAAACAGGAGGCCATTTGCTGTGTCACCTTCTCCTGCAGCCTCTGGTGCGGTGGCTCCCTCCTCCACCTCCACAGAGGTTAAAAAAAAAAAAAAAAAAAAAATTAAAGTTTTTCTGGTGCATTAAACTAAAAATCTTTGGACATAGTTTATTTTGACTCAATGCAAATAAAAATGGTGTGTCCATGCATTCAAACAAAAAGGCCTTCACATACATGTAATAAGCATCCTTGTCCACCAGATGGTGCTGTGACTTCTTCAAATTGCTGCTGCTTTTGAATTATTTCTGCTTGTTGTTGTTGTTCCATATGCCAGATCCCTGCTCCCACAGCTGCATAGTAGGGCATGGGGTGGGGGCCCCAGACTAGGGTGGGGGCAGCACAGGACCCTCTCACTCTCCTATGGTGCCAGGCAGGGATCGGGTTTAATTTGTTCAAAAACCCAGTGCGTGCAAACACTGATGTGATGCTCCAAAATGAACCAGTTCAAATGTTATAAACCTATTTAATTAAATGAGGATTAAACCCCATGAATTATTTGGGATTCAGCCATTTATTTCAAAGGATTGAAAGTTTGTATTCTGTGGTGCCTCCAATGATCAATGCAGTCATCTAAGGCATGAGGAACCAGGAGATTAAAGGAGCCCTGAGTTCAGTTCATAGACTCAGCTGAGGCTGCTGCATGTGCATGTGTGTGTGTGCATACGATCAGCTAGAAGAGTTCAGATGGTTGGCATGTTTTATGGGTCATCCCATTGCTTGTTTAGGGGCTTGTCTTAGGAGAACAGCAATGCTCTGGTGTCCTCTTCAGCTACATCATAGGGACACAACTCTGAAAGACAAAACCTCTGACAGGTTTGCAGTCAAACACTGCCACAAAGGGGTAAACTTCTTGACCTGGAAGCTAGGGCAGAGCTGGTCATTATGAACATCGCTTCTCATTCCTGAATAACAACATCTGCGGCTGCTCTCAGGAATCCTTGCCCTCAGCACTATAGCTCCCATGGTGATTTTGGAAAACAGGCCCATTGTCTCTCATTAAACTACAGCATGGACAAATCCAAGACATGCACAGGGCTTTCCCACTTGCCTGTGAAATGGCCATGACAGGCCTTGAGAGGGAGATGTTACCCCTTTGTCCTCCTCAGAAGGACAGGCAGTAACAATCCCCGTGAGATCAGGGTCCCCCCGACATGCAGGAATTAGTTCAGTCTCTTTTTTCTTGCCCCTCAAGCAATGGCAAGTCTAGTTTGGGAAGGAAGACCAGACTACTGCTCTCCCCTCCCGACCCGCTCAAGTTGTATGCAGCTGGAAGGGTACCAGTGATCAGTGGGGCCGAAAATTAAACCCCATGGCGATACTTAGGGGCACCTTCTCCGTCTCAGGGCAATTGTCTCAGGCTCTCTGAAGACTCTGGTAGGTATCACTGTAGCAATTGCATTCGAAGCATCTCTACAGGAGCTGGTCCAGTGCAAAGGCTGCAGAATGGGGTGGGTCACCCAGGCCATGGCCCGAACAACTTTTAGCACGTTAATTTATAGAACCCAAAACCCGCAATTGTCATTCTGGTTAAAACTGTATAGCTATTGTTTTTAACTGCATAGCCAGCTAAATTAAGGTGATAAAATTTGGTTGGGCCATGACCCAGGTGGCCCACCCCATTCCACCGCCCATGGTGCAGTTTGTAAGACGTCCATTTTTTGATTCTAGCCTCTATCAGAGACACAGGGCATTGAATTAAAAGTGACAGCAATGTTAACATACAGTTAAAAGATTCCCGAAGAAAGTTATTAAAATTGCATTATTGAGCTGGAAAGAGCTAACTGAAGAGTTATGGGCAGTTTTGAGGAGTTCCAGTCATCTTAATCTGTCCTCCCTAGTGCTTTTTGCCTCTGTCTGCTTGTTGCCATTTTTGGATAGGTTATTTATGGAGTCTAAAGGAACAGAGCACTGAAGATTTGCATTTCTCAGCCTGAAAGTTCTCTGAAAGTATGTGAGTGCCTATGAATTTTTAGGTCTGGCCTTCCTATGATACAGATCTTGGCCCCAAAGCAGGACAAACAATTACATAGTAGTCTAACCAAAAGATTAAAATTAAAACTTTTAAATATATCAATCTGGGAATGTTTCCTGCTGGTTCTCTGCTTCAAAGGTAAGCTATCTTCAGTATATGTTTAGCTTTAGGCTTTTTTGTTTTTATCGCTGTGTCATATGTTCACATCTTCACCACAGTGTGGAGAATCCCCTCTGATCCGGGCCGGCAGAAAACCTTCTCCACCTGCATTCCTCACCTTACTGTGTTCTCCTTGTTTGTTTCCACTGCCAGCATAGCCTACATGAAGCCCATCTCTGACTCCCCATCCTCTCTAGATCTGCTGGCAGCTGCTCTGTATTTTGTAGTTCCTCCAATGGTAAATCCATTCATCTATAGCATGAGGAACAAGGAGATCAAATGTGCTCTGAGAAAACTGCTCCAAAGGTGGATACTCTCCAAGAACAGGATGTCCCTTTTTACTTCATGAATTTGGTTTACTCCTTTGTTTCTTTAGATGTATAATTAAATCATGAAATTCAGTGCCCCACCTAACCACGCCCCCGAGATGAGCTGCTCCTGGCTCTGTCCCTTCCCTGTCCAGGCTGTGCAGGGCTTGCCCCTCCCTCACCACTTTTGGCGGGGGCGATCGAAGCCCCAGCAGTGAGGGAGGGAGTGGGGATAGGGGAAGGGCTAGGGCCTCAGTCGTGTTACATCTCAGCTCTGTGTTCTTGGGCAACCCTGGCACAGGACACAGCCTGTCTGACTCACAAAGGACTCACCCCTCTCCCTCCCCTCCGCTACATAAATGAAACTGATTAAGATGCAGTGAGAGACACACCTAAGACCCTCCAGATAAGGGTGACAAGAGTGAAACAACTGCCCTAGGTCTCATTTGCATCCAAGATGGAACCAGATGACCATTCATTTACATGAGAGATGGAGAACAGAAAGCCTGAAGCAGAGACT
>NW_005843348.1:82255-82702 GCF_000455745.1 Alligator sinensis | reverse complement strand
ACACACACACAGCTCTAAGTTTAATAGGCATCTCAGGCCGTACATTCCCCGGTCCCACTATGGGAGGCCTATTTAAACTTGATTGACTAAAACTCGGTTGCCGGGTTAGGGAATGCTGAGGCAAGAGACCGAGTCAGAGGGGATATGGGCAACATTTGAACAATGGTTAAGGGTTCATCACAGCATCCAGCCCATTGGAGCCCTAATCACAGGTGTTGTCATACTTTTCCCAAGACAACTGGTGGAAGTCCTCTCCACAAAAGGTTATGAGCACCCCAATAATTATCTTAAGTCTGTTAAAAGACTATAGGAAAATCTGGAAAAGTCATGCTAAGCTGAGGTTTGTGCACAACAAGTAAAAATCCAAAATCCTGATGCTGCAAGCTATCTATTGTTTCTGAAGAAACCATGAGATATCCCATCAGTATATCTGCCATCCATAGGAAT
>NW_005843348.1:75107-81173 GCF_000455745.1 Alligator sinensis | reverse complement strand
ACGGGGGCAGGGGTGCAGGGGTGGGATCTTCTATTCTTAGAGTCCAAAAATTACCTCTGACCTAAAAAGGTTGGAGGCCAAAGCTTTACATAACTGGATTGATTAGTGGATCCAGCACAGAACAGAGAATGGCTTCTATGTGGTCAAGAGCTGATGGGGAGCTGGAACTAGGTTTCATATAGGGACAGGTACCCATGCTAGTAAGCAATGAGACCAGAATGAGGTGCGCAAGAAAGGTCTTTGTCCTGTCCTCTCTCAGATGGGCACCATGTTGACTATCTGACTGTATGATACAATTAGGAAAACAAAATGGGTCTAAATTTATGCAAACACCAACAATTATTTCAAGTTGTGTAAGGAACAAGCCAGAGCAAGTAAGCTTGAATAACTGAGGGATTTCACAGAAGAACTGGTTGATGATATTAGCTTGGTGGAAAGATACACTAAAGGTGTTACTAGTATGAAGGGTAGCATATAGAAAACCACAGATCTATGCACTGGCTGCGATTTATTTGCAAGCTCTACTTTTCTTGATTGTCTCATAGTGCAGTGTTTTGGAGATGACAGTGTATCGATCCTGTGCTGTGGTGGTGAGGAAAGGGAAGTCCACTTTAAAGAAAACAAGAAGAAAAGGACTCGGATGACACATCCAGCATAGAACATGGACCTGGTGTTCAGCAGAGAATTAGCTAAGGATATTGAGAAGGTGACAGAGATAGTTCCAAGGTCTGGGATAGAAAGATTCACCGGGGAGAAGTGCATGGGGCTGTGGAGATGGTAGCCAAGAATTATAACTGTGATATCAAGGAGATTCCCAATCAGAGATACCATCAGAGAGTGATAGCTCCCACATTTGGGAAGACAAAACCATTTTTTTCTTGACGGTCGCAAGGAGGGCTCATGGGATATCAGTGTAATTCTATGTAATGAACAAATCAATATGATAAGGCAGGAGATCAGCAACTTTTTCCACTTTTAGGCCAGAATGGCCCAGCTGATTTGAAAACTAGGCTGATACCAAAACTAGGTGACTACTACCACTTTACCTCAGTGAGGCTTCTTTCTGCTGCCCAGCTGCAGTACAGCACAGCACAGCACAGCACAGAGTACGAGAAGGCCCCTGTTAGCAAAAGACCTTCCTCCACAGGGTGGATACAAAGGCTTCATGGGCTCTAGATTGTCAACTGCTGTGATGAAGTCCAGACAAAACTGTTAAGTCAAAATGAAATATTTTGGGACTGTTTGGTTCATGAAAAAAATAAAAATAAATCCTAATTTGGGGATTGGGAAGGTTGATATTTTTAAATTTCTCCTATGATGGGATCGTTGTTTCTGGCCATGGGAACATCCATGAAGAGAGCGAATTCCAAACACCATAAATCTTCTATCTGCTGGACTCCAACCAACCCCTGTCCCAAGTGGGAGCTGCCAATACAGTAAGTTTCTATGGATGCTGAATGACAGAGACACATATTGTCACATCAGGCTCTGGCATCTGTCAGGATTGGATCAAGATAAATGAGGTCTATGATGAGTCTCTGATCCCTTTATGCTCCTTGTGGAGCCTGCCTGGCATGGGCTGTACATGGCATAAGGCTGCATGGGGATGTCTGCTTCATGTGGCACCTGTGCCAGGCTAGCCCTGTGTACTAGAGTTAGGGTTTGCCTGGATTGGGCTCACTGACCCACACTACACCCAGAATCCAGTGTGCACAGTCAGCTACACATATGTGCCCCAGTGGGCGGTTTTTTTTATTGTGCAGTCTTTTAGCTTTATCGAGAACTAAATGAATGTGCAGTACCCACCAGGACTGTGCAGTCCCAAATGCACATAGGTCATTTCAAACCCTACTGTACAGTAGCAATGAGGTAATGCTCGGTAGCGGCAGCATCATGGTCAGTGCCCACCAATGCTACTTTGCCACAGAGATGATCAACAGTGAAGTTGTTCATCTCTACAGCAACCTAGCATCTTGTATAGACACGCCTAGCCTGCTGCAAATGCCACATCCCATGAACAACATGTGCTGCTAGAAGCTGGGGGGAATGGTGACAGCCCACAGATGATCACGATGGCAGTGAATGGGAAGCTTCCTCAGGCAGCCGTGGTAATGTTGGCAGCTGGGCAGGGGGAGTGGCAAGTGATGGCGGCCAGTCAGCGACCATCTGCGGACACCACCAGCCACGTTGGCAGTGGCCAAGGGTGATCATCCACAGATGCTCTCGGCAGTGTTGGTGGGGGTGGTGGGGCACTGGGAGTGGCGGCCGGTCAGCGACCATCTGAGAACACACCCAGCCACGTTGGCAGTGGCCAAGGGTGATCATCCACAGATGCTCTCGGCAGTGTTGGTGGGGGTGGTGGGGCACTGGGAAGTGGCAACTGCCTACAGGTGCCAGCGGTGCTTCTTTCAGGGGGTGCACCACCAATGTCAAGGGGTGCATATGCACCCTTGTACAACCCCTACGCAATACCGATGCCACATGCAATACGCACCCCCAGTGACCTGCTGTGGGTAGCATGTACTGTAGTCTGGCTCCTCACATCTTATGCTGTGCATGGTGCTGGGGCCAGGTTGTGTTGCATGTGGTGTTCAGGGCTAGAGCTGTACACATGGTGCAAGTACCAGATGTAGCCAGTCCACAATGCACATTGCATGCAGTGCCTCCACTAGACCACCCCTGTGGGCTTGATGTGGCAGATGGGGTCCATCTGTGTTTGGCACCGCTGGGTTCAAGGGAAGCTGGTTGTGTAAGAAATGAGGGGGAGCTAGGACCTTGGATGTATACGACTCAAGGGAAAGTGGTCTGAGGAGCTGTCATATTCATGACAGTAGATACTGAACTAGGACCCTACTAATGATTGCTGAGCTAATATTTTGTCAATGTGATGCCTTGCAATAGAGCTTGTTTGTCTGAGTTATGGAATACATTAATTATATTTAAAATTATTGGTTTTTTGCACCTTACAACCTGACTTTTTTCCCTCATGTTATTTTCTCATGCAAAACTACATATGAACTAACCCTTTTGCAACTTGGTGCCTCCCTGCATGCTAAGGTGGCCAGGCTGGCTAACTGGGACAACAGAGCCAGATAGAGAAGCTCAGGGCCTTCTAAGAGATCCCATGACTTGTGTTGTGAGGGAGATTAAACCAGAGCACAGCTCTGCTGTTCTGCTAACATCTGTACAGCTCAGACTGTTTCCATCTGGGCTTTTCCTTCTGAGCTGTGCAGGACTCCAGGGAATGAGTCCCATGAGCCTTTGGAAGAAAACTACTGAAAAATTGCATCTTGCTTCACTCCTTTTCATGGTTGAGGTCAGCTGCACACTCAGAAACCTGGTTGGACTTACTGCAGTCATTCAGTGACAGAGGGAGCAGAGAAAGACCTCTGAGTTAGCTGTGCTTTTGTGGATCTAGATTAGTGGTAGGTGCAGAGGAGGTCTGAGAGATCTGAGAGCAAAGGATCTCAGCAGGGGAAGCCTGAATATGACACAAGAGACAAGGAAACTTCCACAAAAACAATTTCAGTAAGTTTTCAGCATCACTGAAGTGTCCTGTCTTAGAAAGATGCAGAGGAGATTTAAGAATATAAACGTTGAAAAACCTGGCTACAGAAATCATACTGCATTGTATTTATAATAGATTCAAAGCTACAAGAGTGAATTAAGACATTTCAATGTTTTTGCTATTAATTCAGATAAAGTTATACAGTGTATTGGGTGGGAAGGAGCAAGGGGTTGGAATGGGGCCTCTAAGGAATTTATCTTTTTATATAATATATTTTATTTCACATATATTTGTTTCCAGCATACATTTTCTAGATGATATCAATTAAAATCCATAGACTTTCAGATTTAAAGCAAAAAAAAAAAATATCCATAGGGCAAAAAATGGAAGATCTACATTCTTACCATGAAATATGGAGACATTATTGATAGGAATATCGAAGCCACTGAGCTTGTTACTCTCCTTCTTACCATTGCCCTTGTTTTATTATACCCAGGACTTGCACAGTGTCCTGGGAAGGAAGATGCCCAACTGGGCCACTGTAACCGAGTTCCTCTTCCTGGGCTTCTCTGACACTCGGGAGCTGCAGATCTTACACTTTGTCATCTTTCTGGCAGCATACCTGGCAGCTCTGGTGGGGAACCTCCTTGTCATCACTGTTGTAACTACGGACCATCACTTCCACAGCCCCATGTACTGTTTTTTGGTAAATTTGTCCATCCTTGACCTTGGATCCATCTCTGTCATTGTCCCTACATCCATGGCCAATTCTCTCTTAAACACCAGGACAATTTCCTATGCAGGATGCGTGTCCCAGGTCTTTCTCTTCTTGTCCTTTTGTGCAGACAATTTTTCATTCCTCACCATCATGGCATACTACCGGTACATTGCCATCTGCAAGCCACTGCATTATGGGATAATTATGAACAAGAGAGCTTGCATCCAGATGGATGCCAGTGCTTGGGCTGTTGGTGTCATCTACTCTGCACTGCACACTGGGAACACCTTTAGTCTACCCTTCTGCCACTCAAATACCATCAACCAGTTCTTCTGTGAAATACCCCAGCTACTCAAGCTCTCCTGCTCTGACACATACCACAGAGAGCTGGCAGCTCTTGCCTTCAGTATGTTTTTAGGTTTAGGCTGTTTTGCTTTCTTCGTTGTGTCGTATGTTCAGATCTTCACCACGGTGGGGAGAATACCCTCCGAGCAGGGCCGGCAGAAAGCCTTCTCCACCTGCATTCCTCACCTGATTGTGGTCTCCCTGCTTCTTTCCACTGGTGGCATTGCCTACACGAAGCCCATCTCTGACTCCCTGTCCCCTCTGGATCTCCTGGCAGCTGTTCTGTATTCTGTGGTGCTTCCATTGATGAATTCAGTCATCTACAGCATGAGGAACAGAGAGATCCAAGCTGGCCTGAGGAAACTGCTCCACAGGCTGATCCTGTCCAAGAACAATATGTCCATCTTTGTTTCATGACTTTGTTTAACTTATGTTTCTTTTATAATTAAGTCATGAAATTCTTGTTTTCATACTATAGTGTGCAACCTATTTACAAAAAATGAAGGTGGTGGGTTAATTCTGTAGCTTTGTACGTACAATGACACTTGATTTGGGTCATTTTGTGTTAACACTGTTGAAGCAGGAAAGCAATGTTTCATGCATCAATTTTACCATCTGTGCCACATAAAATAAATGCTATCAATTGCAAGATGATGAATGGAAGACTTTTTTTTACTAATTGGTGTTATCAATTATTTGGATGACAGAATATACAGGCAAGTATCCAGATGATGTGAAACTGGAATGAAGTGCAAACACTTTAGAGGATAGAAACATAATTCAGATGAATCTGCATAGATTGGGGAGCTGGGCTTGAAAGAACAGGATTAAGTTCAAGGAAATAAATGCAAGTTGCTGCATCTAGAGGAGAATAATCAAGAACACAGCTACAGATTGGTTTGGCAAATCACAGGCACTGGGTTCCAGCCTCTGATCACATTGCTCTTTATAGTATTATTCTGTGACTTATTAACGCAGCATGCTTGTGCTGCCATAGAAATCATACAAAGCGCAGAAAATTGAGGTTGGAAGGATCCTCAAGAGGTCATCTAGTCCAACCTCCTCCTCAAAGCAGGACAAGCCCCAACTATATTGTCCCAGTGAAGGCTTAGTCTAGCAGGGTCTTAAAAACCTTGTGTCCTAGGAGAAAAAAACAGAACTCTAGATGCACCTTATCCCAGCTAAGTGACTGTTGTGTCATATCGAGTAAGACTTGATTTAATTTTTGCTTTTGTAGATCGTGTCCTCAGTGGGCGAGTCCAGATGAACGTGCATGTGTGCCTTTCAATGCCTCAAAGCCACATGTCAGGGCAAAATTAGACTCCTGGATATCAAGGGGTCAAAAATACCTGCAGTGGAAAAAAGCGGTCGCTGCCCCACCCGGCCCCAGAATCCCAGCAATTAAAAAAATGCAACCCCATCCCCTCCCTCCCCCCGGCCCCCGCAGTCAACGGCAGTAGCAACTGCTGTCGGGGTCAATGCCACACACACACCA
>NW_005843348.1:63946-74288 GCF_000455745.1 Alligator sinensis | reverse complement strand
CTGGCCCAGAGGGGCAGGTCCCTCTACTGGCTGTGCAGTCCCCATCCAGGTCTGGTGGGTGCGCAGCATGTCACAGCCAGGCAGCAGCCCCTGCCAGACTGCTGCAGTGAGTAGAGGGTGCAGGGAGCTCTCAGGGCTGCTGCAGCAGTCCAGCTGGCACAAGGAGTAGTGTCCTTCCTTCACAGGCCCTGCACAATGCGCTGAAGTGGGAAATGTCCAACCAAACCATTGTGACCGAGTTCCTCCTCCTGGGCTTTTCTGATATTCTGGAGCTCCAGATCTTACACTTTGTTATCTGTCTAGCAGCATACTTGGCAGCCCTGGTGGGAATATCTCCTCATTATCACAATTGTAACTCTAAACTATGAACTTCATTCCCCCTTGTTCTTTTGATTGATTGATTTGTCCATCATGGACCTTGGCTCCATCTCAGTTACCATGCCCAGAGGCGATGCGTAGTGGGTGTATGTGGGTAGACGCGTACCCCCTGATCATGGCGGTGCACCCCCTACAAAAAGGCACAGCAACAGTGTTGGGGGTGCCTGCAGGCAGTCACCGCTCATCACCCCACTGCTCACACCACCAGTGGCATCTGCAAGGGGTCCGCAATTGCTGCTGGACACTGCTGAAACTGCTGGTGGTGCCTGTGGGTGGTTGCCGACCCCTGGTCAGCGCTCACCATCTCCCGCTCCCCCACTGCCAACAGGACCAGCGGCATCTGCAGGAGCTCCGTGCTTACTGCCACCGCGCTCCTGTTGCCACCACCACGCTCCCACCACCACCAGCACTGCCGTGTCACCCCAGCCACTGGGGCCATGTGTCATTCATGATAATCAGATTTCCAAAGAGTTTTTCAACTCTTTAGGATTTAGTTGCCTACCCTTCTCTAAATCCCACTCCATTAATATTACTGCCCTTCTTACATATGTTGAAAAACTCTTAAATATGGATACTAGGGATGCTGGTCTTTAATTCTATGATGCCACCTCAGACTTGAACGTTAGATTAAGAATTGTGGGACCTATTACTTCATGTAGCAATACTGCCAAAATCCCACTCCATCTGGGCCAGTGCCCCACTGCCCCTTCCCCTATCTAACTTATATGACTGGCTTATGGAAACTGGAATCTCGTTCATTCAACTTTTTCAAGAAGAGGATAAATAAGCATATGTCTGAAAAGGTTTAGGAAGAGTGAACATGTATACATTCTATTCTGTTAACTCATTCCCCTTCCAGCTCAAGTCTGTTAGGGTTATATGATCCGAAAGGAATAAATATTAAGTGAAGGATGTTTGCATTTTTAAAATCATTTCCCTTGTGACAAGATCTCCAAGTGCTTACACTCTGGAACTCCAAGGCAGCAACTTTTTTCCACCCCTACAAGCCAATCTCCAAAGATTTCATAATCCCATAATCCTGAAGCCATTGCTAGTATGAATGTCTCAGGTGAAATAAGAGGAAGCTGCTAGAGGCGCCTCTGAAACTAGAGCGGTTTCCTGCCTGTCAGGAGAAAAAGGGAAAACTCTGTGATAATGACACTCTCAGCATCTCTTTTATCATTTGGTTGGTAAGTGGCATCGAGATCATAGAAACAGGAATTAGTGTGAGGCACTCGTTCCTGATGAATTGTTATTGTAATACTAGGGAGTAGACTGTAGTGTTGAAGGGAAATGGTCATATTCTTTGTTCATTGGACAGCAGAGATCTGGCTAAAGAATAAAAATGCTCGGGATGGAAATAGCATCCTTTTAGTTATAGATGGGGAAACAGAGACTGCAAGTGGACTAATTCCACCAATGACACAGAAGTAGGGTTTATGGTAATATGTGTGGGTTTCCCAGACATGTCCTGTTTTTGAGCCCTCTGATCCATGTCCGGGTGGGTTTTTTACATCTGACCAAATGTCCAGGTTTTTGCTTTGTTCTGCTGCTGGGAGCAGGGGGAGAGGGATCGCAGGCATCAAAGAGCACAGACTGACCTGCCTGCAGCTGCGGAGGCATCCACAGACTCATGTGTGCTCCTTGCTGCCTCCAATCACCTTCTCCCTCCTCCTTCCAGCGCAGCAAAGCTAAATCCTAGACATTTGGTCAGGGCGGGGGCTGGTGCTGTGACACGGTGGGGAGGGCAAGAGGGTTGCCTGCCCCTCCAGAGGGGGAAAGGGATGGGGGGGTGACCCTTCAAGAGCAGCAGGAAACTCTATGGCCTTGGCAGTAGCACAAGGGCTAGTGCCTATGCTCGCAGGGGCTGTGTGACCAGGAGACACTGCAGGGGGGTGAGGGGAGCATGGCCAGGCTGCCTGGTGCTGCATGGCAGCCCCATCCCAGGGCAGGGGGTGCCACAAGCCTCCCTCCCCTTCCCTCCAGCCTGTGCTGAGGCCAAACAGATTCTGCTGCCGCCTACATGAATTGGAGCCACCACGCTCCCACCCAGGCAGGACGGGGACAGATAGGGCCCCTCTGGCAGGGCTGGGGGGCAGGTGGGGCTATGGCAGTGCCAGGGGGCTGCGCGTTGGCAGTGGGAGTGGGAGGCACCGGGTCAGAAGTGAGGGACATCATCATGGCAGAAAGGGCAGAAAGGGCAGGGTACTGTGGTTTGGGAGTGAGGGGCACTGGCAGGGCTGGGGTCAGTGGGTCAGGAGTAAGGAGTAGCAGCAGGGCTGGGCCAGGGCTGTGGCTTGGCAGTGAGGGGCAACACAATGGATAGGGGCAGGGCACTGGCATGTCACAGCCACCCCTGTCATATTCCACCTCCCACCCCCGCCCTGCATGAAGGTGTCCTCTTTTTTGGGCCTGGAGATGTGGTAACCCATATCTACACAGAAGGGGAATGGGACGAAATGGTGAAGTGATGACAGAAATCCCACGTCCTCTGCTCTGAGCACCAAGAACAGACCTCAGATTTGGGCTGCCAGAGTGTTCGCACAGCTAGCATGGGCTTCCTTTTTGGCTGATGCCTGGGAACAGGAGACCTGGCTTCAATCCCAGCTCTGCTATGAGATGGTTTTGTGACCTCGGTCAAGTCATTTAATCTCTGTGTACCTTAGTTTCCCCCTCTTTTAAATGAATTTAATGTTATTTACCTCTCTTGTGAAGCACTTTGACGTTTGTGGATAAAAAGTGGTGTAGAAGACCTAGCTATCTGCATTGTCCTTTTGATCTTTCTGTCATGTATTATCATTGCACCCCACCCCTAAACCACATTGCTGCTCCTCTTTTTATTGTGAATTGTCACTGTTCTTGTTTCTTTCCTCTAACATCAAGGCCCAGATTGTAGTCCACCTATTAGGTAAGTAGAGTTAGAGTCTGTGATTTATTTATTTTGCCTGTTTCATTTTCCTCCAGGTCTTTAATTATTTTGTTCAAAATTAGTTCTAGTGATTTATATATTAATGAGGTCATACTAGCAGGACTGTGGTTGCTTTCCTTCTTAAATATGGATACTAGGGATGCTGGTCTTTAATTCTATGATACCACCTCAGACTTGAACGTTAGATTAAGAATTCTGGGACCTATTACTTCATGTACCAATACTGCCAAAATTCAAAGTTGTTCATATACACTTTCTCCTATTAGGGTTGGCAAATCAGTCGTTTTACAGGTCAAATATTGTCAGTCGACTGGTCAATTGACAACACAATTTTTGACCGGTCAAAGATTATACGCAATTTTATGGGGAGTAATTTTTTTTTTGAGGTTTTCTTGACATAAATATTATTCTTTTGGTTTTTGACACATTTCTTAAAGGCAAATTTGTGTTTTGTCTGTGTATTATTTGACTGCATTTTCAATTTTCTACAATTTTTGACCAATAGTTGACTGGTCAATTGACCAAACCTCATTTAATCAATCAAATACCCAACTGTATCTCCTACATAAACACATTTTACTTCTCCTTCAAGGAGGTTTTTGCCATTTCTGTATCCTTATTTCCATCCTGCCCTTGTTCCCCATCATCTGCCTTAACAAAATCTGAGGCAAAGTATTTCTTTAGTTTTTGTTCCATAAATAGATTGTCTTTATTCCCTACCACAATCGTACTCCATATCATTCCTATTTATTTTTTCTTGATTATACCTTTCATTTACATGATTGAACGACCTTGCACAATTTGTTTTAAGGTTGCACTGGATACTCTAACTCAGTATTTTCACTTTATCCCTACAATTTCTGAACTTTAATATATAGATTTTCTGGATGATCACACCCATTTATTCTTTCCTTGCAGCATCTCTGCTTATTTCTAATATCCTCTTTCAGGTGTTCATGCATCTGCATAGGTTCAGGACACCTACAGGATTTTTTTTGCCTTAGCTTTGGTCATTGTTTTTGCATTTGACCTTCGAAAGGTCTAAGCCAGCTCCACATTTAGTTACTTAAACTCCTTTCTTTAAAATCATGTTTCTAATTTATTTATTTTAAAACTGAAAATTACTTATTTTGGTCATTTCAAAACTAACCACCCACCCATGAAATATTTCATGAAAGTTTGTTTTTAATTCATGAGATAAATGGTTCAATTAATGTGGTCCTTCTAAATATATACATTATACACACACACACGTACACCCAGAAAATTCTCTCTAAACTTGTTTCTATATCAGAACATAAGAACTGCCATTTACTGGGTCAGACCATAAGTCCATCTTACTCAGTATCCTGTGTCACACAGCGGCAGGGGGTACATGCTGAAAGGGAGAGTGAACAGGGTGTGACCAGGGTTTTTCCCATTGTTCCTCTCTCACTTGCAGCCTCCAGCATTTAATGTCTAGGAAGTTCTGGTTCAGAGGCCGTACCTCTAACTCTGAATACTCAATAGCTACCAACCCACCTTTCCACCAAGCATTTTTTCCAATTCCTTTTTTGATTCTGATTGAACTGTCAGCTTCCACAACACCTAGTGGCAATGAGCTCTACACCTTAGTTACGCACTTTGTGAAAAAAAGAACATCCTTGTGTTTGCTTTAAACTTATTATGTACCGATTTCATTTTAGTTCTTAATTTCTCATTACCATTTAGGCAGACAAGGTTCTTTGGGTAAATCTGTTATCTTTTATTAGACCAACTCAAATACTTGGAAAAATGCTTCTTTGCAAGCTTTTGGGCACAAACACCCTTCGTCAGGCTGAAGAATCATCTGCAAATGGTCTGTGCTCTTTCTGGCTGGAGTGGTAAGGCAGCCAGAGGCCAGTACAAATGCAAGAAAGCCAATCAGTGGGGTAGGGCAGTAGGTGAGAGTCAGGGGGGGGGGAAGGGGGAATGAAAGTGGCTGTAGTCAAAGGATGCGAGACGAGGCGGGCAAGGGAATGAGAATAGTTGGTAAAAAGTGGAGGGTTTACCTGGGGAGTCGGATGTCAGGCAGGTTATAATGCGTCATAAATCCAAGGTCTATATTTAGTCCATGATTCAACCGGCCATTGACTAAATATAGACACTGGATTTATTTACTAAATTCACTAGCTAGAATACTGCATGATCTTCTATTCCCACACTTAACTTATTTAAGCATTTTCAAACTTAGTTCCATCTTAACAAAGTTTCCTTTTTTCCCTTGGTGTGGCTGTGAGAGAAAGAGTATGTGGGGGCGAAATATGGATGGCACATTTAGTGTTAACATAAAAAGGGACTTTCAAGGCTAGATTATTCAGTTTATACACCTAAATGGCAGTGGCCTAGCTAAGTAAGTGCCATGAAGCTTGCAATTCTATTTGCGGTGCAATGTAGATACAGAAATCTCCATGTGGGGACTGAGCATGGTCAGTAGTCTGAACTCTGACCAGGCAGCTATGCAGGCACGTTCACTTGCTTTTTTATCTGCCCAGAATTGAATCTGGGAAGGAACCAATCACTAGCATGTGTTAGAGGGAAGCGTTTAGGAGGGCAGCCCGCATGTTGTTTTGCCCAACAGCATGGTGCCTAGGGTACTGACTCAAGAAGTAGGAAATCCAGCTTCTAGCACCTCATTGTTTCATGCATGAACATGCATAGGCAATTCTATTTTGCCAGAGACTAAAATAGAATTACTGTGTGTTAGTACCGAAAAGGCACTTATGAAGCCGGGTTACTGCTGCATAGTGAAATAGGAACTAACTTCCAGGGTTAACAGAAAGACTAGAAACTATTATTTCCGGAGAAAGAACACCTTATTTCTAGCCCTACTATTACAAATTTCCAGCTGGTCATTGTGTAATGACCATTCATGGCCATTAGATCCTTATGTAAGTGGACCAAAACTTATTCAATCCCATGGAAACTGTCCTTTAAAACTCCTGTCTACTGTTTTCATCATTAGTGTTTCCTTTGTTAATATACATTAAGTATACCCAATGGAAGTAGAGAACCTCATGACCACAGTGACGGAATTTGTCCTCTTGGGTCTCACCCAGAGTCCGGAGCTGAAGTATCTTCTTTTCCTGGTCTTCTTCTTAGTCTACCTCATGACCTGGCTCAGCAACCTGACCATCATCATTGTGGTGATCACGAACAGCCATCTCCACATTCCACTGTACTTCTTTCTGGCCAACTGGGCCTTTGCAGACAACAGTGACTCTTCAATCACAGCAGTCAAGTTGTTGTGGGACCTTGCTTCTCACACCAGAACCATATCCTTCAACTGGTGCATCATCCAGATATTCTTATTTCATTTTAGTGAAGGTGCTGGCATCTTCCTCCTGGTGGTGATGGCAGTTGATCGGTATGTGGCCATTCATAAACCACTGATTACTTGACAATCATGAATCAGGATGTGTGCACAGGACTGGTGATAGCGTCATGGATGAAAGGATTTACTCACTCCATTGTTCAAACTGCACTGATAATCCAGCTTCCGTTCTGTGGACCCAATATCCTTGACAATTTCTACTGTGCTGTCTCACAGGTCATCAAACTGGCCTGTGCTAATAACGACCTAGTTGAGCTGCTGATGGTCTCCAACAGTGGACTGCTCCTTCCATGCATCTTTTTGACCTTGCTCATATCTTATAGTATCATCTTAGTCAAAATCAGAGAACACATCACAGATGGACAGCACAAAGCTCTGTCTACCTGTGCTGCCCAGATCACAGTCATGAGCTTAATATTTATCCCATGAATCTTCATCCATGACCGACCCTTCAAGAAGTTATTAGGAGATAAGATCGTTTCTGTCACCTACTCTCTCATTACTCCAGTGTTGAACCCAATCATTTACACTCTAAGAAATGCTGAGATGAAAAATGCTATCTGGAGGTTAATGAGCAGAATATTATTCTCCAGGAGAAAGTAATGAAATCGAAGCTTTAACTGGAATAATGAGGAGCACGGCGTACATCTAAGCTTTTAAAAAATGTGGACCAACTCTGAGAACAAATTGGATTCCATCTATGGACTGAACAAAAGACACGAGACCTGGTAAAACTCTTGTGAATAATGGTTTTTAGTTAAGTAATGCCTTATAACAAAAGATAAAAAAGCACCTTGCTTGAAGTTCAATAGGCCATGCTACTCAACCCCTCCCATCCCCACCAAACGACAGCCTGTAGCATGGCTGGAACCCCTCTCAGGCTGCTCACATGTGAAGTGAGTGTGCTGGTTCTCAGCCCTAGCAGGCAGGTGGCCCCAGTCAGCCAGGCTAGGAGGTCTCTAGGTTATGGCCGTCTGCTCTCTCCTTGCCCACCGTTCAGTCTCCTTCCTTGCCAGCTTCTGCTTCCAATTCATCCCCAGACTCCTTTTCCTAATCTACTGCCCACTCCAACCCCACAATGCACTTTGGCCCTCTGTATTGAATCATATGGCCTCATTATCTCAGTGTCAATTAGAACTCAAAAAAGACAAGCTCCCTGTTCAGTTCCAGAGTCAAAATGGGACAGATTAACAAAAACTTCCTTATGTCAAATGTCAGGTCCCTGCTCTGGAGCTTCCAAATAAAAGGTGGGGATGGAAGGAGGGAGGGGTGTTTTGGGGGTTTTTTAACAGTGAAATGGGTTTTTTTTGCCCCTACCTTTCTTCGCAAAAGCAGCCAACCTATTTTGGCTCAATTCTTCCAAAACTTTTCAGCCAGAGGAAAATATGTAACAAGTTAGCTATTACTCTGATTTGTTAAAGTTTAGCCCTTATGAGCAACTGAAAGGAAGGCCTTATAATAGGAAATGTCTGGCAACCTTTAGTAATAGGTGGCATGCTACCAGGCAGGCCTTTAAGTCAAGCTGTACCCCTTCTACCTATACATCCAAATGGTTCATTTCTAATATTGCCATTATTTCTACTGTAATTTGTAAACCAAATTCTTATAAATTTAAAATATTGCTACTTATATACACAGCCGTGCTGCTTATCTCAATGTTAAAATAAATAATTTATGGTAATGTAAACTTTGTTTCTTACATTGCTGGTAATGACTTGCCCCAGTATCAACATGATTGCTAGTAATAGAAACATTACAGCTACTGAGATGAACAAAGGCATTCACTCGTTTCTTGAAGAGTGATGTTGCTAAAAGTAATAGCAGAGCATATTTAGTAGGGCTGTGCAAAATTCTGCCACCAGTTTTGTTTCGATGCTGTTTCGATCTGTTTTGAGGTAGAAACAGCAAAATCAAAATGGAACAGCTATGGTCGAAACAGCCTTGAAACAAAATGAGGCGAGTCAAAACGCTTTGTTGTTTCAATGCTGTTTCAACGTTTCTCCCACAGGCTATAATGGGGAAGGTTGAAACAGCCTACAAATTTGTAATTTCTGGCCAGATTTGGATGAAACTTGCAGAAATGGTAGCCCCTACTGAGGCAAGAAAGCCTGTACATGAGAAGTGTACATCTAGGGCTTGGTGAACAACTGTTCACCAGGGCACCCTTGGGGAAAACTAGGAGTAACACCCTAGTTGTGAAGCAGTTTTTTCTAATGTTGAGCCTGAAATGATCTTCCAGGAGTTTGTGACCATTACTCCTAATTTTCCTCAAGGGTGCCCTGGTGAACAGTTGTTCACCAATCCTAGATATATACTTCTCATGTAGTGGTAAGCTGCTACCAAGTCCCCTCTCAGCCTTCTCTTTTTCAGGCTGACGAGTCCCAGGTCCCTCAGCCTTTCCTCACACAGCTTGCTGTGCAAGTCTCTGATCATATGGGTAGCCCTTCTCAAGCTTTACCACATCCTTGTTAAGGTTGCACAGGCACCCATGTCATGAGTTTTGCCTGTCAGCAGCTAGGGGTGCAGGGCCCCAGAGCCCCCCTGGAGCTATATCCTTGACAGCTGGCAGGCTTCATGGCCTCAGCAGGGACTGGCAGGCCTGCAGTTTTCACCCAGCTGCACCTTAACACAAACGGTGTCACCCATGTCATGAGTTTTGCTTGTCCGCAGCTTGAGGTTCAGTTTCCCCAAGCCCCTGCACCTATCTCCTTGAAACATGGGAGGCTTTGTGACCTCAGCAGGGGATAGCATGCCTGCAGTTTTTACCCTGCTGTGGCTTAACACATACACGTGACATGAATTTTACTCTCAAGACTTTGGGGTGCAGTTTCTCTGAACCCCCTGCACCTATCTTTTTGAATTTGGGGACACTTTATGACCTTAGAAGAAGCTACCATTCCTGCAGTTTTCATCCAAATCATTCCATAAATGACTAGTTATAGCCTGTTTCGACCTTCCCCACTATATCCTATGGGCGGAACGTTGAAAGAGGGTTGAAACAGCCAAATGTTTCTAGAGAACAGAATGGAGCAGCCGTTTTGATTCAAAACAAATATCAAAATGGAACACTGTTCCGTCAAAATGCTGGTCGAAATGCAATGCTGCCACTTCGCGGAGCCCTAATATTTAGTAGAACTGGATGCGGCTCACCATCTTTTGGGCCTGATCCCATAGGGTAGGGACAGACATTCAAAAAGCCTGAGCCTGCATTGATTCAATCATTGTGGGTTAGTCTAAGCTGGTTAAGCTAAATCAGTTTGTAACCCAGACAGACCTCCCAGAATTGGCTCAGGCTAGAGCAGCCCTCCCTCTCTTCCACAGAGTTGAGCTGAGGGAGGCATGGCCAGGCTCTGGCAGGACACACTGATTATTTCCCCCTCCTCCTGAGCTGCCTGGCAGGCAATGTTTATCACCCCTAACTCAGTGCTTATCAGACCATTAAGAAAACAAAGCCTCTTTCCATTAACTCCTCCTACATGTGGAGGAGCTACACGTGGACGGCTGGAGACCCTCTGGGTTAAAATCCGTGGGGAACACGGCACAGGGGACACAATGGTGGGAGTCTATTACAGACCTCCCACTCAAAGTCCTGAGCTTGACCAGGAGTTTGCCCAGGAACTGGCTGAGGCAGCTTGCTCCAGGACCATGGTTGTCATGGGTGACTTCAATTACCCGGACATCTC
>NW_005843348.1:62658-63098 GCF_000455745.1 Alligator sinensis | reverse complement strand
GATATTGGCGACCAGGGTGGATGGCTGGAGACCCTCTGGGTTAAAATCCGTGGGGAACACGGCACAGGGGACACAATGGTGGGAGTCTATTACAGACCTCCCACTCAAAGTCCTGAGCTTGACCAGGAGTTTGCCCAGGAACTGGCTGAGGCAGCTTGCTCCAGGACCATGGTTGTCATGGGTGACTTCAATTACCCGGACATCTCATGGGAGGATTGCTCAGCAAAATCTGAGCTGTCGCAGAGCTTCCTCTCATGCGTGGATGACCTCTACCTGACTCAAGAAGTCTATGGGCCAACGAGAGGCAAAGCGCTGCTCGACCTGGTACTGGCTACTGGGGATGACCTAGTCGGCGACCTAGTGATCGATGGGAAGCTGGGTGACAGCGACCACGAGCTGATCACCTTCACCATCCACCGAAAAGCTGGCAAGTCGGTCAG
>NW_005843348.1:55091-62308 GCF_000455745.1 Alligator sinensis | reverse complement strand
CTCAAGCAAATCTCGGGACGTCATTCTCCCCCTGTACTCGGCCTTAGTGAGGCTGCAGCTGGAGTACTGTGTCCAGTTTTGGGCTCCACAATTCAAAAAGGATGTGGAGAAGCTTGAGAGAGTCCAGAGAAGAGCCACGCGCATGATCAGAGGTCAGGGAAGCAGACCCTACGATGACAGGCTGAGAGCCCTGGGGCTCTTTAGCCTGGAAAAGCGCAGGCTCAGGGGTGATCTGATGGCCACCTACAAGTTTATCAGGGGTGACCACCAGCATCTGGGGGAACGTTTGTTCACCAGAGCGCCCCAAGGGATGACGAGGTCGAATGGTCACAAACTACTTCAAGATCGTTTCAGGCTGGACATAAGGAAGAATTTCTTTACTGTCCGAGCCCCCAAGGTCTGGAACAGCCTGCCAGCAGAGGTGGTTCAAGCGTCTTCATTGAACACCTTCAAGATGAAACTGGATGCTTATCTTGCTGGGATCCTATGACCCCAGCTGACTTCCTGCCCTTTGGGCAGGGGGCTGGACTCGATGATCTTCCGAGGTCCCTTCCAGCCCTAATGTCTATGAAATCTATGAAATCTATGAAACTAATGCAGCTCTTCTTAAACAGCTCTTCCAAGAAAGAAAATTAAGCTACTTGTTGATTAGCTTCCAAAAGCTTGTCTGCCTCTGTCGTCTCCCACAGCACGGACCTTAGCCAGCATGTGGTCTGCTAACTAATGCTGAGGTGTCTGCATAAGGCAGAGGGGAGGGGGGAATAATCCCTGCTTAGCAGGGAGAAGCCAGGCAAACACACTGTGCCGAGCCGCCGCCAGGGAGCAGAGGGGAGGGGTCAGCCCTGCTGCATAGGAGAGTTCCCGGCACAGCCCAGAGAGCATGCTGGGGGGTGTCTGGTTTATTTTATACCAGCAACGGGTCTGGGACAGACATTGCATAAACTGGTTTGAGCCAAATGAGTTAAGTCTGATACTACATTCAACCAGGTTTATCTCAAACCAGTTTCAGCCATTTTCCAACTGGGTTTATGTGCACTGAACATCTGTTCTGTTACAGGTTTAAACCAGCTTCTGATCATTTAAACTGGCTTATGTGTAATGCCTGTCCCTAGCTATACGGTGTGGAACAGTTTCAAGTCCTGTGGAAATCAATGGAAGTTGAGGGGTCTCAGCATCTTCACAGATCAGGCCTCTTATAAATATCTGTTGCAGATTCAGTCCTGTGGCTCTAGCAGTGAGCGGGCACAGGTGTCATTCTTCTTAGGTCAAAAAAGTATATATAAAATTAAACAGCAATGTACGTCTCCAGTGCTAGCTGCAGTGCAGTATAGAGATGCATGGGCTAGCTATAAATGAAGTAAGCATGGCAGTGTGTCACCTTACAGACTCAGGCAGAGAAGCATGGGCTTTTGTAGGCTACAGCCCACTTCATCAGATGCTATTCATATTTGTAGTACATAATGAAGTAGGCTGTAGCCCTCAAAAGCTCATGCCTCTCTGAATGAGTTAGTCTATGAATTGCCACACTGCCCTGCCTTCTGTCTAAGCTTCAGATGAATATGGCTAACTGTCTTGTGTGGTGGGCTAGTAGGAGGTGCTCCTGCACTGAGCCACACACCTGACTGTGCCCAACCACCTACCAAGCTCTGAGTGCCTCCCTGGGGGCACCTCACATCTAGCCGACCCCCTTCCCAGAGCACACCCGCAAGTCTGGGGGTAATGCTACCACCACTCAAGAGTCTCGGTCTGTGAGTGACTCTGTGCCTCTTGAGGCACAAAGGCTTTATAGACCTGAAGGGCGCTTGACCCACTGCAAGAACTTGGGGTGCTTCTTTTAGCCAGAAGTCCAAATCATAGCCTCCCTTAGTCAGCCGGAACAAGGGAGCACCAAGGCATAACCCAGTCCATCTCCCAATAGGTCTCCCATGCCATGCTCGGAGGAGAATTTTATTGGAACAGAAAGAAGGCCTGGGGTAAGATACAGGACAGTGCAAGATCAAAGAATACCCTTAGAGCAAACAGGTCGGCTAGATAGCCTTTGATTACACAGCTGTGCTACTGCAAACTATATATCCAGATAGGTTCCAGTAGATTACTCCCAAGTATCATCCAGAGGCTGGTTGCTTTCCTCTGGAGGCGGGCAGTGGCTCGTGTGTCCAGTTTCAAGCGACAGAGGGAGAGGGCTGCAGCATTCAGCTGCTCCTCCTCTCTCCCCATGAGCCCTAGGGCTCCAGCATGGCTCTGCCAGAGATGTTTCAGCTCAAGATAGCTCTGCCCTCCTTCTTTATGGGGACCCCTTTTATCCTCTATCGTGACCTCATTACTGAGGTCCCACCAGGAGCAGCCTCACTGACTAATGCCTGGTGCTTTCAAATGACATCACCTTTCCAGGTGAGAAAGCGAGTCACATGACCCGCAGCAGCAGGGAAACTTAAGACAAAGGGAACAGGTTCCCTCTCCCTCTGGCATGTATCCAGCGCAGGTTACAACTCAGGGTTACCTGAAGCAGACGGGGTTCTCTAATACAACTAGTTTGACTATTTTTGCACTACCATGCAATCTGCAATGGAGAAATATCAAAAGGAAAGAAAACTCATAACAAAGGTCCTTGGCATATTACATCTTTGAAGACAGAGGCAGATGTGAGTCAGTGAATCCATGTGCATGCCAAAGATGGGAGGTAATTTTAGTATCCATATTCTAGAAGTGAGGAATCTTGAGATTGCCTCCTCAGAAGGAATCCCTGAGTGAAAAGTTGCTCTGGGCATGTCTGCACGGTCCCCAGAGCAAGCCTGAAGCAACACTGAGAATAAAACCTTGCTCACTCATTCCTGCCTAGCTATTTCCAGTATCAAAAAAAGAGGACATGGGCGGGGGTCAGTGATATGCCTATGCCCTACATCTGCCTCCTACTCCTAAGCCACAGGCCCCAACCCTTCTGCTGCCTAGGACCTGGGTTTCTTACTTCCTAGGCACCTGTCCTAATCAATAGGATATTGGGTTAAAACACGGGGAGGAGATTCAAAACCACTACACCAGTAGATACCTGTGCAAGGTTATTCTGTTCTACATCAGGGAGAAATAAAATCTTCAACTGTAAGTGCCAGAAGCTGTAATTACACAGCCGTTGGCATGCCATTTAAGTGAGTAAAAAGACATAAATTTAGCCATAAGCCTTCTTTTGCCTACCTTCTAGGTGCCTGGCCTCTTACCCACAATGCACAAATCTATTATAAAGGTACTAAATTAAATGTACAATAACCACTGTGCATTAATGACTGTGTAGCCGTGCCCCAGTGTGGCCTGTTTTGGTCAATGCTATAGCAGAACCTTTGTACAATTTGTACATGCACTGAGCAATAGTTTTATTAATCTATAGTCCAGTGAGGCCTACAGCAGGTGGCCAGACTCCTTTTCTGCTGCTTAAGTTAACATCTGCCAAGCTGTTTAAGGGATGTGGACAATAAGCTCTCATTAGCTGTCATGGTACTTGGGCTTCTAACTCTCATAGATGTCTCAGAAAAATCTTAGCTTTCACTATAACAGCATATTCACTTCTAAAATCTTCATGAAGTTTAGGAGGCCTGCTGTGTAGCACACTCCTCTACTTATACCCAAGACGAGGAGTCCTGACTTGCAGCTCTCACCACTTCTGATTTAACAACTGGGCACTAGTTGCATTTTTTAAGGGGGAACTTAACACAGGCATACCTGACTTCCAATCTTGAACCTACCTTAGCCCTTAAAACTCAACCCTCTACCATAGGTCCCTGTGGAAGCCAGGACTCCTGGTAGAGAATGCTCCCATTTCTAGGGCATGCAGTGTACTCCTCTCCACAAGCTCAGGATGGATACCAGAATAGCTCTTTCCTGCTCAGGGCTGTTGTTCTAACTCCTCATCAGAGCCATAAAACAGGAGTGTGCTCATCCAACCTCTTCTAAGGCTGGTCAAAGACTGCAAATACTCTGCAAGTGTCAGTTCCCAGCCTGAAGGTTTTGCCATGGTGTGTTGTTTGTGTGTGTTTAAAGCTTGCTACCTAAATAATAATGGTCAGGAAGACGTATCATCAACTTTTAAATGATTTCTTGAGACTGAATTATCATGGTCTACTAGGCTAGAGATTGCAGGGGTAAAAGTCAGAAGTTACAAGTCAGGAACCAAATGCCAAGCCAGGGAAAGGATTCAGGAATTATAAGTCTAGTTATGCTAGAAGAATAATTCACATGTACACACCAAGAGTAAGCCAAACCAAGATCCAGAAACAGGTCTACACAGAAAATTCAAAGCTAAAAAATAGGAACAAGTCAAAGGCAGGATCAGGAACTAGGACAAGCATAGATGTTGCTAAGTCAAAAGTGACTTAACAACTGAAGACTAGAGCAATGAGTAAAGAGGCTGAGGTGCTGGAGGGGTTTTTTTAAAGCAGCCCCATAACCAATCAGAGGGGGTCAGCTGACCGTGATTAGCAGTAACTGGGTCAACTGCACTGTAAAAAGGCTGCAGGGAAGGAGCCTTTGTAAGCTTTACAGAGATGGCTCAGGTTGCAGGGCAGGATTCTTACATGAATGACTTGCATGTCAGAAACAGCAGCTTTATTCATCTTGTTTAGTAAACCTTGGGAGGATTTTCAGCATCAGCATTACTAGGAGGGTACTAAATAAGAGGGAAAGATGTCCAAGGCTTTACTCCTTGAAATTTGACTCACTTTCCTCATCTCTTACAAAACCCCCCTCATGAACAGGTCTGAGATGGGACTGGCTAAGGATATATTTTTAACAGTCAGAGGCACCTACTTTTGCAGTTACAGCCCAGGCTGGTGATAAGAAGTAATGAGTCTTGGAGCATAAATTGTGCGGTGTTCTGCTAGAGATGCACTATTGATTCATAAGTGTGGAGAAAGATGCTGTGTGATTTGGTTAGGTAGATGATGCTTAGCGCTACAAACTGTTTCCCTTTCTAAAAGGCTTTCCAAATATTGGCTGTGGTTTTTAGAGGAGCCTGGAACTGTTAGCTGTCCCCCTCCATTGCAAGTCAGTGCAAACCTGTTCTCCAAGTCATTTAGGTTGTTTCAAAAACCCTAATTGGTCTCCTCCATACTCCAACACCTGACTGATTTTAATCATTGCTTCTAGTGCAGGAAGCTTGCTTCCCAGGTGTCTGAAGGAGCTACAGACACATAGTGTTGGATTGATCTCAATTTATCATTCAAAAGTATGTCAAAGTGCAGAGATGATTTAGGATTTTATGAGCTGAGAAAACTCATCTATGAACACTTTGAATGCCACAAGAATCCAAATTTGCACTCTGTTATCCAAGCTAGCCCTTAACTCTCTAAGGACTAAAGCTTGCGAAACTACCTAAATTTGCAATGGTTGGACTAAGAAGGAAAGGATAACACAAAGCAGCTGTAATTGCCCTGATTACCTGATTCTTTTTAATGGCTAGCTCTTTCTCTCCTCCTCTCTGCACTTGGCTTCCCATCCACTCATCAAATCTGAACTAGAAATAAAACTGGGACTGCTTTCTAAGACCAGAGGATCCCACTTAGGTTTATATCTTTCTGCTTGCACACCCCATATCTATGAATGCATACCCCTTAGCTAATCATATGAAGAAGATCAATCAATCCAGACATCATAAAAGCTCACTAAAGGATTTCATTAGGAAGGGTTTGCTGAAGGAAAAACTCTGAAATGTACTGGCCTTTGATGTGCAGATGCAAGACTAAAAAATCTAGCAGCCTTTCCTGAAGAAAATCCAGCCTTACACCAAAGACATCAGTTGCTGGGAATCTACAATTTACCTTGATAGTATATTTCAGTGCTCAGTCATCCTCTTAAAACACGTATGCCTTATTTTTAATTTGAATTTGTCTGAATTTAACTTCAGTTTTCAGCCATAGTTCTTCTCTCAAATGCAAATTTCCAGATAATTCTTATACCTGCTTTTCTATGCACACACTAATTTTTCACTACCCCTGCAAACAGCTAGCACTTGCACACCCTTTAGATGTTTTCAGAATCTGATCTACCTTTAATAACCTTTTTCTACTTGCAAATACAGCTAAGGATGTTAATTGATTCCAACCTCTCTGCTTAAAAAGATAGCTTCTTGCTCAGCTCACGCATTCTCCATGTTGTATTCAGAGTGTGATTTTTTTCTACACTGAATGATTTTTTTTTTCATTTTTTAAGCATGCAGGAATAGGAGCTGGCATTACTCCATTTGCCATGTATGCATATATGCAATGAAAATTATTGTTTATTCTTTTCCAGTCACTCAGATTGGTCCAAATAGTTTGCATGAGGGTCACTGGGGGGTCACTGAGAGCAGAGATGGCCATGCATATTCCTGCCCTGGAATCACCACTGCAGAGAATGAAGGCAAGATGTTTGCCCGTAGAAAACAAGGTAGATTGTGTGGGGATGAGACTGTCCTCAGTACTGACTTTGTGAGTCTATAAGCGGGAAACTTTCTTGCTGGCAATGATGAAAAAGAGGAGGAGACGTAGCAATCTTGGATCTCAGTCTGAACTCACTCTCTGGGTTTGGACTAACACAAAGGGCTAACAATGTATTTTCATCAATCACATTTAAAGGATTTTAACATAGACCTCAGAAATTATCCCGCATTCAGTTCAGGCAGGGTTTCAAAAGCAACCTCAGAGTTAAATGATAGGTCATCTAGTCAACCAAGTATTGAAAGTCTTGTATTTGAAAGCTTTATGCCAATTGCATAGTTGATCCAATAAAATATACCAGCCTAAGAAATCCTTGCCTTTCAAACAACCTTTAAAGCAGTCACTCCAAATGGAAATGTCAGAAGTGCCTAAGAGAATTAGAAAGATGAGTTCTTTCAGCTCTCAGTGAGGCTTGATCACCTAGCATCCACACAGTTTCAAAAATCCTACCATCATCTTCTATATTACTGGTGACCAGCCAGATTAGATAACTATCTTGGTAAGAGGTTTGGATATGGGATGGATAGACAGAAAGACACAAAGACCATGTAGATAAATTGGCATGAAACCAGCCATACTAAGTCGACAGCTACAAATTGTTTCTACCCAAATGTAACCTAGTTTTAGAGTCCAGGTAGCTTTTCCCCCCACAAGTGCCATGTCAATTAAAGCTTGGACATTATTTCATTCAAAGCACTAAAGATGATCCCATTGCTGTTATTTCTGGGCTTTTTGGTAACCTTAGGAAGAGATGTG
>NW_005843348.1:30258-53175 GCF_000455745.1 Alligator sinensis | reverse complement strand
ACAAAGACCATGTAGATAAATTGGCATGAAACCAGCCATACTAAGTCGACAGCTACAAATTGTTTCTACCCAAATGTAACCTAGTTTTAGAGTCCAGGTAGCTTTTCCCCCCACAAGTGCCATGCCAATTCAAGCTTGGACATTATTTCATTCAAAGCACTAAAGATGATCCCATCGCTGTTATTTCTGGGCTTTTTGGTAACCTTAGGAAGAGATGTGCTCCAACTCAGGTGTGTGCACCACATCTCACTCTGATGTGATATAGTTTCATGTTCTATTCATTTACAATATTAAGTGGTTGAAAAATTGACTGGCTACGTGTGTGGCCAATTGTTTTAACAATTGCCCCCACGCCAAGCCAAGGCATGCTATTCCCCATCAGCAACTGCCATACGAAACCCAGAAGTCCTAATTGCTTTTCTCTCCTGCTGTTATCCCACAGGCAGATTTTTCTTCCAGTGTCTGTAGCAACTCGAGTTCTGTGCTTCTTCTAGAGGGACCATTAAAATGGGGACTATTTCCCTGTGTTTCATATATGCCATCTTGTAATATGAAGCAGCTCTTCACCAAAACCCATTTGGCAAACCTGTTCTCTTTGGATTGGAGGAGGAAGACATTCTTAAAGTTTCTAATTTAGTTGCTTCAGACAGAATTTCAAACATCCAAAGTGGCAATGTTTTTGATCCAGCCAGGAAAACTTCAAAGGGATTTTAGAGAAACTTTAATCTTAGTACCTATGCTACTTCTGGAGTTAGAAAATAGATAAGTGGAAAGTTTGGGGGTGTGTCTGAGAACTGGATCTAATTTTCCTGTCGGGTAGGAAACAAGTATTGTTGAGATTTGACCTTGTTGTAATATTACTAACACTTTTTTGGAGGTACCTGGTTCTACAGTCACAGACATAGCAGACTTGGAAAGGCCGGGATGACCGATGCATTAATCGTACAATGTGATCTTGAGGCTATGCTAGTTTATTGAGAAGGAGACAAGTTTTCAGAGACCTGGTTGCAAGGAAAGAGAGATCAGGTTATAGATATAATACTGAGCATTTCAGGAAGGCCTTGCATACTATATCTGCTTATAGGGGCACCCAGATCCCGCACTCATTTCAAAGGGCAGCTCTCAATTACTCTCAGAGGCAGATCTTCAGTTCTCTAGGAGGGACATTTCCCTCCAGTGAAGCCAATGGAGACTTTCACCTTGTGTAATTACATGTAGGCAAGGAATGTCATTCCTAGCTGCATCACCAACTGCCTACATTTGCAGACACAGCACAACCAGAAGGGTATTCATTGGCTGGGTAAAAAGCCAGGGCAGGTACTTGAACCCCTGATGGATCCATAGTGGCCTTAAAAGTCTGAAAACATCAACCATAAACCATGACTATTTGGACCCGTATGCAGAAACAAAAGAAGGATGTATGGGAGAGGAAAGTGTTTTGACCTCAGTCACTAAGTAGTCACCAGCAAAGTAGAAAGATCCAAGTTTTAGGCCCCCTTGCCCAGAGGTGGTTGGAACCTAGGTCTCATTGACAGCCCAGCAAAGTACTTGACCCACCACATCACGGGTCAGTAACCACCCAGGGGCTTCTCTAGCACTTTTGTGAGGCTGGTCTCTGAACAGATAATAGTGGAAGGTTGGTAAGAAATATGTGGGGCCAGGAGAAAGGTGGAGGGCTTGTGACGGAGTGGATGAAGAAAATGCCACTCGGATGACTGGAAAAAAACTAGAACATTATACTAGATGTATACAAACCGTGTAAGAAGGCTTTGAGATACTGACCTGATGTATTACGGTTATTCCTATCGTTATTGTTAGCGATATTGATATTATCATTGTGATTGTTATTATATCTTAACCTGAAAGGTTTTGCAAAGTGGGAAACACAGGGACTATTCAGCAAATGAAGGCTCTGATTTCCTTCCTGAGAACAGTCCTGTTCAGTCCATTCAGAGGTTTTTTATTTTGGCACTCCTCAGTGTGTAGATCACCAGGTTCACCGTGGGGATGGCCACCATGTAGAGCACAGAGATTGCCTTATCCGCTGTGAATTTATGGAAGGGTCGGTCATCAAATGAACATGCCAGGTCCAAAATGCAAGCACACCAATGTAATCTGTGCAGTACAAGTGGAAAGGGCTTTGTGCTTCCCTTCCATAACATGCTTTCTTATCTTGCCCAAGATGATAATATAGGAAATTAGTAATGCAAAGAAGTCCCCAAAGATTACAGACCTATTGTTGGAGATGATTGGCAAGTCTATCACATGGGTTTCTGTGCAAGCAAGTTTCATGACCCGTGGGACATCACAGTAGAAATTATCTAGTAGAGTGGGTCCACAAAAGGGCGACTGAAAGATCAGTGCAATTTGGACACTAGAATGGACAAAGCCACCCAACCATGCCCCAGTCACTAGCCCTATGCAACCCCCCCGGTTCATGATGTTCAAGTACCATAATGGTTTATAGATGGCCACATATCAGTCATCTGCCATTACTGTGAGGTAGAAGACTGAGGTGCCTCCTGAGAAGTGGAAGAAAAATATCTGTATCAAGCCCCTGTGAAATGAGATGGTTTTGTGTGGGGACAGGAGGTCCCTCAGCATCATGGGGACAGTCAGTGAGGACTTGAAGAGGTCCAGGAAGGCCAAGTTGGTGAGCAAGAAGTACATGGGCATATGGAGGTGGCAGGTGCAAATGACTATAGTGATGATAGTGAGGTTACCAAACCAGGTAGCAATGTAGACTATGAGGAAGGCCAGAAAGAGGAAGCACGGCAGTTCAGGGCTCTGACAGATGCCCACAAAGACAAATCCTTTCACTGTGTTAGTGAAGTTCTCCCAATTCATGCTGTGTTCTTAAAGTAGACCTGTAGGAAGGACATTAAATGAGGACAAAGCTGTACTTTTACACTTGCATTCTCAAAATACTGCTAATCTGTCACGTTCCCTTAGCAAAGGCTTTTCTTTTGAAATTCTCCTCTTCACATTTGTTTCCACCTCAGAAAACAACCATCATCCTAAAACCAAATGCTGATACAGATCACAGGAAAATGACTTCTTCCTTGGGACATGAAAATGTG
The DNA here is from genome assembly GCF_000455745.1 of Alligator sinensis. Taxonomy (NCBI): domain Eukaryota; kingdom Metazoa; phylum Chordata; order Crocodylia; family Alligatoridae; genus Alligator; species Alligator sinensis. The sequence continues at coordinate 50,095 of NW_005843348.1, read as the reverse complement.
GACTGTGATGGGGTTACTTTCCCCTTTCTCTGAAGCCTATGGTGTTACTCCTATATGATAATGAGACAAAGCATTGTAGGACTCTTTCTGTATTATGCTATTCAGACAGTAAGGTGATGATACATTGTCATTTTATGCACCTATCAGGTCAGGCACCTAAACACAACATTTAGATCCTAGATGACCTATTGAGGTCCTTCTTAGCCCTATTTTTCTATGGTTGTATGAAACCACAGCTCAGATGGTGCTTAAATGTGTAGGTTCTGAACTTCCCTCGGTGTCTAAAGGTGCTATTACAGGTTCACTGTAAAACATTTAAATCAATTAAATTGAACACGCTGTCATGAAGTTAGAACCGTTTCAGAGCAGTCACCGGTTACGGCTTTCACAGACCTGCCCAACGGTGACTTGGTACTAGAGGGCCTGGTAAGCGAGGGCATGGACAAGTCTACCCCTCCTCTGGGGTGGGAGAGGGGTGGGAAGGAGCGTCATGGAGCTCAGATGCAGAGAAAACACCATGTGGCTTCTTTCACTCCGCAGCCAACAAGATGCAACTGGAGCTATTGGTGAGAAGGGAGAAGTCTTGAAAAACATTTTTGAAGTGAATGGGAAAGAGGAAGGAGTGGGGAAAAGAAGACTAACAATTAAAAAGGACCAACAGCTTGCATGCGTTTCTCTTTATTTGGACCAGTCAGAGGATTTCGTCGAGCAGTGACCAGCGTCTGGCTAGTGCGGCTGCCCTGCTGAGCCAGCGAACTTGGCAGAAGTAAATAACGTCGTTGTGGTCTGATCCTATCTCAGAAAGAAATGCTTGGGATTGTCTACGATTAAGCCCCTTTGACCTTATGAAAGTGACTGTAGAAACAACCTGTTCCATCACACGTTTCATTTCCAGGGCCTTTGCACACCGTTGTTCCTGGTGAGTGTTGCAGTGATGTGTGATGACATCCCGAGGCACGGACTTGACCAGTAAACAGACAGATCCATTGTGCTTGCCTATCCTCGCAGGGGCACCATCCGTTGTTAGACCACAGAGTTAGTCCTCTGGAAGACTGAATTCCAACAAGGCACATTTCACTTCATTGAAAATGTCCTATCCCATTGTTTTGCCTTGCATTGGACACAAGTCGAGCAGTTCCCCAGCAACATGAGATTGTTTGGTTCCTCCTCACACAAAGATTGCCAGTTAAGCTGTATCACTCCCATCTGTGCTTTCGTCAGCCCCCGAGCTGTAAAACTGACGGGCGCTGAGTCTTTTCATCAGTGAATCGGCAGTGTTTGATGCCATGTTGTCTACTCTTCTAGCAACCGTCTGATGTGAAAGGCTGGTTTTCTCCACGTTTGACTGTTTGTCAGGGAATACCACAGATGTAAATGTGCCCAAGCAATCTTTCACACATTCTCCATCAGACAACAGTTTCCCCCTCTTAGCTATTGCCTCGGATATCAAGAAGCTGATCTTGGTCACTGCTTTAGACTTCTGCCTCGCAGCTTTGAAGAAAGACGGCTGCCCGTTCATGCTCTGTGTTAGAGAGTTCACCCGATCACTTCTAACCTGACCCACCAGGTTGTCACATGTCTTTGCATGCTTTGTTGCATGCTAATGTTGCTTCACGTTGTACTCCTTGCAGACAGCCACTTTCTCATGGCAAATCAGACACAGGATGTTCCTGTTTTGTTAAAGAGCAAAAAAAATCAGTGGTCCAACTATCTTTGAAATCTCGACATTCAACATCAATTTTTCATTTCCTTTGATTTGCTATCTTTTGAGCGTAGGGTAGGCCCTGTGGCTAACAGAGACAAAATTAATTTTAGTCATAGGAAAACTAGTTTGGCAGAGACAGGTGAAGTTAAAAAATACTCACCAGTTCAAAATCACCATTTTATGACTAGGTAATAAAACTGTAGTATTAATATGGACCCCCACCCATCAGCTATAGTCATAATATGTACGGTACAGCCTGACATGTGTAGGTGCTGCCATCATATGCCAAGTGCAGCTTCAAATTCCTCTCAGTAATGCCATCTAATGCCAGTTAATGCCTCATATGCATAGTAAAGTCCCCATCTGTAAGGTAGAAATCCCCCGGAGTGAAGTGGAGGAACCGAAGAAAGCTGTTGAGGACCAAAGAAGAGTCCAGTTCCAAAGGGAATAAATCACTTAGAAGATGGTTAATTGTGGAGTCAAGCAACTCCTGTGGCAAGTGTGTTGTGCACAGAGTTATTTGGCATGGAGAGGGTACAAACCATGGGCAGAATCCCATTAGCCTGAGACGTGGGAAACATGGCTTCCAGGCCCTGTAGCAAATCAAAAAGAAGGGGAAGTTCTTTAACTTGGGCGCTTTCATGAGCTCTCCGTTCCCTAATCTTTTCTCCATTGTCCTGCTGCATAGGTACAAGACTTTGCACCTGTTGTGAGCTTTCATCCCTAGGAAATCTCAGTGTCTTGTCCCCAGTCTTTGCAGCTCCAGTTGAGGACTATGTAATAATACTGTGGTATCAATATGGACCCCCACCCATCAGGTGTAGTCATAATGTGTAAGGTACAGCCTGACATGTGCAGGTGCTGCCATCATATGCCAAGTGCAGCTTCAAATGCCTCTCAGTAATGCCATCTAATGCCAGTTAATGCCTCATATGCATAGTAAAGTCCCCATCTGTAAGGTAAAAAACAAACAAACAGAAATAGCTTGCCCTGGACAGTGACTGTGTCTGTGTTTGCAGGTACTAACAATCCTGCCAGCTCTTCCCAAATCAGTACCAGCTTCACTTGCTGGGGACTAAAATTGTGTGCTAGACACCAGGGTTCCTACTCAAATTTCTCTCCAAAAGTTTTCTTTAAGTCCTGTGTTTGTTCTCTATCCAGGTTCTCAAAAAATGTATTTATCTTGGTAGATGTTTTGCTCCCCCCACCCCAGATAGACATCTATATGACAGATTACTTGTCTTTCCCATTAGTATTATACTCAAAAAGGACAGAGGCATTAGTCTGCATGCAACTCTCTCCTCAGCTGGGACCTGTTGAGCACAGCTGTCCCCATTAGGAGATGCACCTAATGCTTTTCCCCCTGAAAGGCATTTATTTGGCCATGCTTTCCTATACCCTCTGTGCTCCATAAACACAGTCTCACCTGTTCCCCATCTAACACGCCAAACCTTTTCTGATATGCAAATAGGCAATGTGTAGTGAGATGTCCTCCTGATGCCTGCTCTGGCTATAAAACCCATGGACCATTTGTTGATTAAACCACACAGGTCCACTACGGCACCTGCTCCAGTGCCTTTTGCAGCACTTAGGCTGTGAGGAACCTGTACAACTGGGCATCAGTGAAGAACTCACGTTTAAAGTATTTCACATTGGAGTGGGATTTGTAGCTCTACATGAACATCTATCCATACCTCTGTTAATTAAACCCCGCACAATAGTTGCCCATTGTGGCTCCAGCATATTTTCCAGAGTCATGCTGAGTTTGTGATCCACCAAACCCCAATACATTTTCTACCAGTGACATTGACAAGACAATAGGATTTAATTATGGTTGAATTATCAAAAGTGACTTCGGACCCTGCATGTAGCACTTCACATTTTTCTTTGCTATTTTTTAAAATAATAATTTATCTGGGTTTCCCAAACGATCAAGTACCTTTTATTTTATTATTTCAATGCTATCCCCCAAGTGAAAGAAAAAAAATGCTACTATGTGTTGTCTTGATATTGAAGATTTTCTTGACAAACAACATTTAGGAACCCCTGGATGCAGCTCCAAAATCTGGCAGAGTTCCCAAGACTCTCTGGGCATATCTGCACTGCTGCAGCAGCATTCCCCAACTGAGATGCCCCTGAGCATGAACTGCCCAACTGCACTTATTTACACTTCTTCAAACCTAAAGACATATTGTTGAGACTGCTCTGAGATCATTCTTTCAAGCACAGGGGATACAGGATTGTGAAGAGGGGATGCAGAGGGTTTGGAGTGTGCAAATGGGGCAGCTGAGCAGTGTGTGCTCTGGAACATCCTGGCTGGGGCCTAATGCCACCATGGCACAGTCAGACTATGGCAAACACTACTGATTTAGCTATAAGGAGCTATTTAGCAACTCAGGCTGTTGAAGGAGGGGCATTGCCACCAGACAGTAGCATAGGTTGGGGTAGGGTTTTCTCTCTGGTTGAAGCAGTTTGCGTGAAATGCTTAATGCTTGTTGGAGCAGGGACTAGAACCTGGGTGTCCTAATGGAGTGCCACGCTCTTTCTGTTTTAGTGAACTGTGAGAAAAGGGGATGTAGTTCATTAACTAATGGTAGCATTCGCTGTCCTTTCAAGTGTCTTTTTGTCTTCTGCTGATTTAAAAAAAAATCCATTATGGTTTGAAGGTGATGGTTGAAGCTGAAAGCAGCTATAGCAGAAGAAACAGGATGTGTACACAATGTCCTAAATTGCAGAAAAGTTGATTTTAGATTAGGTCTCAGGAAACAAAAATGTTCCTTAATGTTACAGCAGTAAAGTACTAGAGTAGACGGCACAGAGAAGTTGTTCAGTTTCCTTCATTGGAGGCTTTTGAGGAGAGCAGAGGTTGCTGTCCTATATAGCAAGATGGTGGGGTGCATGGCTCTCTTCATGGGATCTCCTGAGCATATTTTAACAACCTGTGCAGCCTCAGGGCATTGACCACCATGTTCCCCCTGCTTTCCCTGTGGCAGATTGGGGTGTTGTATCTTGGGCTGAGTTGTCAGGGTTGAGTGTGTAGTTTTGCTAAGGGGTTAGACACTGGATTTGTATGGGGTGGTTAGGATAGGGATGATCCAACCTCAGGCAGGGTGTTGAACAATGACCTCTGAAAGTCCCTTTCAGCCCTACTTCTCTGTAAATCTGACTTTAAGCAGTTGGATAAGAAGTTGCCTGGGATGCTTTAGGCATAGCATTCCTACGTTTGTGTTGGAGGCTGACCTTGATGACCCCTTAGATTCTTTCCAACTTTGATTCACGTACCACAGTCCACACACACAGCCTGTCTGTTGGTGTTTTTAATAAGCAATTCTGTTAAGTCTATGTTTTCATAATAACCACTGTCATATAGGCCTGTGCAAATAGGGAACTATTTGATTTGGATTCGGCTGATTCAGATGCCAGAGATGCAATTCAAAGATCCAAATCATTTTTCCGATTAGTTTCGGCTGAATCGCTTCAAAGATTTGGAGCTGATACACAGATTCGGCCATGAAGTACAATGAGGAATCAAAGAAATATCTCTAATGTTGTTGTCTTTTGGCTGATTCAGATGAAACTTACAGGGATGGTAGCCTCTGCTGAGAGCATGATGCGTGACAAGTTCCAATATGATAGGTGCAGGGGTTTCTGGGAAACTGCACCCCAAATTCTTGAAAGCCAAACTCATGTCACGTGTGTGTTAAGCCACAGTGGGGTGAAAAGTGCAGGAGTGGTAGCTCTTGCAGAGGCCACAAAGCCTGCCATGTTTCAAGGAGACAGGTGCAGGGGTTTCTGGGAAACTGCACCCCAAACTGCTGACAAGCAAAACTCATGACATGGGTGACACTCTGTGTCTTCAGGCACCCCTGTGCCCATGGACAAGCCTCCATCCCATGACCCACCCAGTCCCAGGTCCCCATTCACCATGGATCCTGCCCCTGCCCCAGTCCCTCCATCACCATGAGGGCCTCAGTCTGCCCCCACATGCCTTCCCTCTCCCCTACTGACCTGCCGGGCAGCCTGGAGGTGGCAGAGTGAAGCCCAGGCGTGGGTTCCAAAACCACAGGCTTGATTAATGCGGTAACCCCCCCCCCCCCAATCTATGACTGCATTAATCACGTAGTTAATTGTGATTAATTGACACCCCTACTTTTCTGCTTATGCTTTTTGAAGGAGTCAAACAAGTTAGAATAGGATCACACTTAGGTGCCTAATGAAAATTAATATGTGGAAAAATATCTGGTCTTGAACATTCCCATAAGAAATAGGCTAAAACCTATTTCACCATCATGTGCAAAAGTAGAAACTACATAGCTGGATAACTGCAATTTTTGCACTTATGCATAGTTTATGTAGCAAGCTGTATTTACCTACTGAGCATGTGCAGTAGGCTGCAGTCTGGCTGCAGAAGTACATGGGACAGAGTTGTCCAGGCACTTGCATCACATTGGTAAGTGCTGAAACGATCTCCAAGTTAATAGGTACTCTGCCAGGAGAGGCCTCCTATGTGGAAGTCTAATAGGTAGGGGTAAAGGCTGCGGATATTGTGGGTTCCACCTTCCAGTGGACATGGACATTTTTCAAGGCCTGCTTTCCAGCAAGCACTCGAACCACTAATCCATGGGATAGGTATGACCCAGACCACTTTCTACCTCTTAAAAAGAGTTGTAGGGCAAATCCGGATAAGTTCAGGAAGTATGCAGTTGTAGTCAATCTAATATATGAACTTGTGTTTGTCTTTCATCAAGGAAAAAGAGCAAGAGATCTCTAAGGCAAAGACACTCAGTTAGTTGATGAGAAGTCTAGTCCTGAAGGACTAGTCCCTTCTGACCTTGTCCTGGAGGTTTTTCTTGTTGTTGTTTTCTCTGTCTTTCCTCTTGCCAGCCTGTTCCCACTAAGAGCAGAGGCGAGGAAGCAGGGTGAGACCCTGCAAGATGGGAGCAGGAGCCCAGCTGGATTGGAGTGACCACTAGGGAGCACTGCGGCAGCCCTTGGACACCATTCTGTTTCCACATCCTTTACAGTTTTGACTACATGATTCGAATATTTGCCCAAAAGCTTCACGCTGAACACAAAACACTCCTGATAAGCTACTTGCTAGGATATACTCACAACAGGTATTCTACATAGATTTGAAAATTAAATGATTTTTAAACAGTCACATGAACAAAAGGAGGACATTTCTAAAAAGAGGCAATATTGCATTCACTGTTGACCCTTGTTGCAGGGTACTGAGGTGCCTGCTCCTCTTAGGGCATAGATTGCCAGGGAGAGAGCACAAAGAGCCAGATCAGAGTGCAGGTGCAGGTTGCCATGACAACCAGCTGTTGAGGGAACTGGCCGCACCTGGCCCTGGTCAGCTGGCCAGAGGAGGCAGGGCCCTGGGCCCATAGACACCCCAGGGCTGGGACCAGACAGTTCAGTTCCCCGCCAGCAGCCAAAGAGGAAGGAGCCTCCAGGAAGGAAGAGCCCATAGATGTTGCAGCTGGCAGATATGCTGCCTGTAGGGCTAAGGGGATGCCAGGAGCCCGTAAGGTATCCTTGCCTACTAGGCAGCAACCTTGCCTCAGAGAGAGAGTTTTACTCTTTCAAAGGGGGAGAGCAAGCCTTGAGTTTTGGGTTGTGTTACAGTCCAGGGGCTCATGGTGGTTGGCAGTTTGTTGGCTGTCTGATAACACCAGTGGTTTGGGTGAGGCTGTTTGGGGAAGAGGAGGCCTCATTGGGGGCCACTACAGCGTGGGGACCCCGGCGCCAGTGAGGGGCAGAGACAGGGCTGCAGAGAGCCCCGGCGAGACAAGGGGGCCAAATCACAGCAAGGCCTACGCACAGCAACATCGGTACCATCTGCGAGGCTTGGGGCAGGGTAAAGGGGTGGTTGGAGCCACACGTGTAGCCCATAAGGCTGAGAGACTTGGGAATGGTGAAGCGGGACACCAGGGGGTCTATGAACAACAGGGTTTAATTGGATCTAGCCAGACCATGTCCAAACCTAAAGATGGAGGGCAGCCTCCTTATATTAATCATACCAACAAGATGTGGCGGGTGAGATAGAGGGTGCTTGTAGGGCAAGACTGGCACAGTTAAGGAGCCCAGGGGTAACACGGCCACCCCAAGGGACCCCACCCTGCTACAACCCTTTTAAAGAAATACTCAGTAGTGTTATTCCCTTGTACAATTACTTTGAGAGTAGACCGGGGTAGGCAAAGCTTTCTGGCCAGAGTGCCGAAAAATACCATAATGCCCAACTCAGATGCTCTGCTGCCCCTTGCCCCCCAGAGCCCAGGGGGCTGCAGCCAGGAGGCTCCAAACAGCTGTGCCAGGCTCTGGCATTGGCTCTGCAAGGCGTGTGCAGGCGCGCCTCAGAGTGGGCGGTGGGGCAGGGCCTGTGGCAGCGCAGACCTGGTCTATCCCCTGCTCCCAGCATGGAGGTGATGAGCCCAGCGCAGCTGTTTGTAGCCAGCCCAGGCTATATTAGAAATTCACATTTCTGTGGTGTGAGAAGTGTGGGTGGGGAGCCTCTTCCTCATCCTCCTCCACATTGATAGTGGTGATTTGCAGCTGGTGGTCATGGTAGTTTGTGGAAAACAGATGTGTGTGTGATTACTGCTTATTACAAAAATTAACAGGGTAATATAGTCCATGGTGGGGGGCGCAAAACCTTGGCTCCATCCAACAGTTTGTTTTCCGTGTTTCAGCACTACACTTACCAGCATCCCCCAGCTGTCCAGGCTTGGTACAGTTTCCAGGGGGACACCTGACACAGGATGCTTCTCCCCCTGTGCGGTAACGGCGTGAACACACATCGCATGCGTTAGCTGCAGATGTGCTGCACAAAACACACATTCAGTGAAATGTTGGGGTCACTATGACCGCACCTCCCTCCCCAATCATGATTTGTTTTTGTTTTGTTTTGTTTGCCCCCCACCCAATTGTTCTGCATGTAGATACATCTTACACGTCGATAAAGAATTATGATGGTGTAGTAAACAGAGACCTTTCCTTTTACTTCAAAAAGTATTCTTGCACAGCTGGATATAAAAGGTAGCTAGAAAGTGGCTGGATATAGCACTTTAGCCTCAAACACCTTTAGGAGGGTATTTGTTCTCCCAACAACCAAGGCAGATAAACCCCACCTCACCCCCAACACACAGGAAAAACCTGAGGGCTCCTGCAGGCTGTTCATACCACTTACAGCCCCCCTCTCGGCCAAGGAGAGGTTTAATTAACCCTTCACAGGACATGATCCAGAGTGGCTAGGCAGTGTTGGGCACTGAGCTGTGCGTGCCCCCTGACCGATGCCAACCTGAAAACAATAACCACTTACCCGAGTCCAGGCAGCTGCTCCAACCCTGTCCCCCATGTCCTGACCATCCTCCCCCTATGCCCCCACCACCAACTTACTGAAACCTTCTCCCTGCCACTCTTCACAAAAATGTACTGCAGACACAGATGGTTTCTGGTGTAAATAGGCAAGAATTTTACTTTAGTGGGAAAAACAACTACTGTTAGTTGTTGACAGCATCCATAATATGTGCTGCTGGGCAATCCCACACAAAATCCGCCCGACCAGCATCTCCATACTGGTATTACCTTGGGCTGTGCACTGCTCACACACATCTCTGTCTGGTCACTGCTTCTTGTGCTTTATCAGCCCACAACTTGCTGGAAGCCCTCCCCCCAGGTTTCCCAAATATTGTGGAGCATGCAGGCTTCCACTATAAAGGTGATTGTTTTCTGGCTCCAGCTCGAGCCTGCAGTTAAGCACCCTCCACCATGCCTTAAGGGTGCTAAAGGCACATTCAACAGCCATCCTGCATTTGCTTAATGCAGTTGAAAGTCATCTTTTGCAGGTCAGTAATGTGCCCTCCATAAGGCTTCATGAGCCAGGGCTTGATGGGTTCAGTAGCATCTGCTATTACAAGTGGGAGAACAGCAACACCACCAACCGCAGTCTTGGGGACTCGAGGTGTATAGTGTCCATTCTCCATCAAGTCAAGCAGGAGACAGTTTCTGAACATGTGTGCATCGTGTGTGCTGCCTGCCCACCCTGTGTAAATGTTTGTGAACCGGCCCTGGTGATCCACCATGGCTTTCAGGATCAACAAGGCAAATCCTTTCCTGTTAGTGAATGACTGCCCTGACCCCGATGGGGATTGCACAGGGATGTGTGTGATGTCTACAGCACCCCATGGCATTGAAGTCATCAATAACTTTCTACGGGTTACCGAGGCAAATACAAAGTATCACTCACAAAAATCCTTGCCTCTCATCCTTCCTAGACTACTCTGGTGAAAACATCACTCCAGCTCTACCATCATCTGTGTAAGTTGCTTTGGGAGGCCTGAAAAAATTAAAGGAATAACTGCAGAAGCATTGCTCTACTACTGTACACTCCTCTCCTCCTTTCCTCTGCCAGCCGATGATGCAGGCTCCTCCTGGCCCTACCCTCCATCCTCATTGTGGTCAAGATTCTGAGCTGTCTATGGCCGAGTGCTGGTGCCCTTGCATGAGGCAAGGTTTACCTGTGAAAAGCAAAGAAAAGAACGGTACCAACATCCACAACAACAGTAATAAACCTCATTGGAGTGCCCAACAAATTGATGAATAGATAGTCTGGGATGTCATCAATGGAGAGAGAGATGCAGAGAGAAATCTGAAAACTGGGGTTTTCAAAGGATCCTGGGAGAATTAGCTGTCCACTTCTGATTGATTCCCATTGTGCATTGCGCTCCTGAATCACTGCTCTTACTTGAAGTTCATAGTTGAATGTTAGTCAGAAATAACTAGGGAGAATCTGAACCATGACTAAGTAGAAAGTGATTGTATAAGAAATGTGTAGCAAATGTAGGCATAACATGTAGTCATGGATCCTTACAGATGAGCTAAAGTAGTTTGCTTGAATGGAACCCAAGTCCTTACCAAGAAGCATTTATATTTAATGATCAGATACGTGAGACGTTGGGAGTAAACAGTGTTTCATGTTCTGCATTGTTCAAATTGTGAGTGGCTTAGTCCCTTTCAGTTTATTTCAACTGATTCCATTTTAAAAAAATCACTCATATGCTTAATATGAATACTTGATTTCCTCAAAATCAATTTTGTGATGGTACGTGATTGCCACAGGCTTTCAGACAGCTCACTCATGATGGGGAGTGGCTATTGGATTTGTACAGTGACCTTATTTAGGGTGTAATTGTCTACAAATGGGAACAGTGATGCTGGCTTTCTTTTTCACAAAGAGCAGAGTTGAATTGGCCAGGAATGCAGATGGTTGAACGGTTTAATTACCCCTTCACAGGACATGATCCAGAGTGGCTAGGCAGTGTTGGGCACTGAGCTGTGCGTGCCCCCTGACCGATGCCAACCTGAAAACAATAACCACTTACCCGAGTCCAGGCAGCTGCTCCAACCCTGTCCCCCATGTCCTGACCATCCTCCCCCTATGCCCCCACCACCAACTTACTGAAACCTTCTCCCTGCCACTCTTCACAAAAATGTACTGCAGACACAGATGGTTTCTGGTGTAAATAGGCAAGAATTTTACTTTAGTGGGAAAAACAACTACTGTTAGTTGTTGACAGCATCCATAATATGTGCTGCTGGGCAATCCCACACAAAATCCGCCCGACCAGCATCTCCATACTGGTATTACCTTGGGCTGTGCACTGCTCACACACATCTCTGTCTGGTCACTGCTTCTTGTGCTTTATCAGCCCACAACTTGCTGGAAGCCCTCCCCCCAGGTTTCCCAAATATTGTGGAGCATGCAGGCTTCCACTATAAAGGTGATTGTTTTCTGGCTCCAGCTCGAGCCTGCAGTTAAGCACCCTCCACCATGCCTTAAGGGTGCTAAAGGCACATTCAACAGCCATCCTGCATTTGCTTAATGCAGTTGAAAGTCATCTTTTGCAGGTCAGTAATGTGCCCTCCATAAGGCTTCATGAGCCAGGGCTTGATGGGTTCAGTAGCATCTGCTATTACAAGTGGGAGAACAGCAACACCACCAACCGCAGTCTTGGGGACTCGAGGTGTATAGTGTCCATTCTCCATCAAGTCAAGCAGGAGACAGTTTCTGAACATGTGTGCATCGTGTGTGCTGCCTGCCCACCCTGTGTAAATGTTTGTGAACCGGCCCTGGTGATCCACCATGGCTTTCAGGATCAACAAGGCAAATCCTTTCCTGTTAGTGAATGACTGCCCTGACCCCGATGGGGATTGCACAGGGATGTGTGTGATGTCTACAGCACCCCATGGCATTGAAGTCATCAATAACTTTCTACGGGTTACCGAGGCAAATACAAAGTATCACTCACAAAAATCCTTGCCTCTCATCCTTCCTAGACTACTCTGGTGAAAACATCACTCCAGCTCTACCATCATCTGTGTAAGTTGCTTTGGGAGGCCTGAAAAAATTAAAGGAATAACTGCAGAAGCATTGCTCTACTACTGTACACTCCTCTCCTCCTTTCCTCTGCCAGCCGATGATGCAGGCTCCTCCTGGCCCTACCCTCCATCCTCATTGTGGTCAAGATTCTGAGCTGTCTATGGCCGAGTGCTGGTGCCCTTGCATGAGGCAAGGTTTACCTGTGAAAAGCAAAGAAAAGAACGGTACCAACATCCACAACAACAGTAATAAACCTCATTGGAGTGCCCAACAAATTGATGAATAGATAGTCTGGGATGTCATCAATGGAGAGAGAGATGCAGAGAGAAATCTGAAAACTGGGGTTTTCAAAGGATCCTGGGAGAATTAGCTGTCCACTTCTGATTGATTCCCATTGTGCATTGCGCTCCTGAATCACTGCTCTTACTTGAAGTTCATAGTTGAATGTTAGTCAGAAATAACTAGGGAGAATCTGAACCATGACTAAGTAGAAAGTGATTGTATAAGAAATGTGTAGCAAATGTAGGCATAACATGTAGTCATGGATCCTTACAGATGAGCTAAAGTAGTTTGCTTGAATGGAACCCAAGTCCTTACCAAGAAGCATTTATATTTAATGATCAGATACGTGAGACGTTGGGAGTAAACAGTGTTTCATGTTCTGCATTGTTCAAATTGTGAGTGGCTTAGTCCCTTTCAGTTAATTTTAGCTGATTCAATTTTCAAAAATCACTTATGTGTTTAATAGAAATATTTGCTTTCCTCACAAAATTAATTCTGATGGTACATGCTTGCCACAGGCTTTCAAACAGCTCACTCATGATGGGGAGTGGGTATCGGATTTCTACAGTGACCTTTTTTAGGGTGTGATTGTCTACAAATGGGAACAGTGATGCTGGCTTTCTTCTTCATAAAGAGCAGAGTTGAATTGGCCAGGAATGTAGATGGTTGAAACCCCTTCGTCAGGCTCTCTTGCAAGTAATCTTTTCAGGCTCCCAGATCCAGCTCATTTTGGACTGCATCAAGTCCTGCCAGGAGCTGAGTATTACGAGTCATGTCAAGCTCTTTCATTTTGGGGTGGTCAGATAAGTGTTCTCCTAGGGTGCCTTTTGGGATCCTATCCTACTATTCCTCACAAGCTCATGACAATAAAGAGACCATATTATTTAATAATAAATCCTCAGCCAGGTTTCAATAGCTATCAACAAGCTAGGCACTAGCATCCATGACCATTTGGTACACAATGCTAGCCAAGTTACCTGCATACATGGTATCAGCTTCAAAAATAGACCTTAGTTTAGTACAGAAAATAGTCTAAGGCACCCAAATCCATGAGGGCTTGCCAAACCTGGGGCATGGTTAGATGGGAGAGGTGCAGCTTTAACAAAAGAGGGGAATGATGGGACTCCACAGTGACACCTTCTCCCAAGGGGAGGGCAATGGTGTGGCTGTGAGTATGAGAACTGTGTGCATTGCCCAGTTTGGAGCGTTGTTTTTTTTTTTCCCTTCAACTGGGTCTCCTAGTTTCATGATGGTGCCCCCTATCCCCCCTGGTCTGTCAGATCAAAGGGCTGTAAAGTGGCCTGTCTTGCCACAGTACATGCAGAGAGTTGCCGATTACTGCCTGTGCTTTTCTGCCTTGGACAAGTGACATCACTCCTCATTGGTGTGAATTGGTTCTTTGGGCAACTCTTCCAGGGAGAATGTGAGAGCAGGATTCAGACCCTGGAGATGCACCCTCTTGAGATGCATGTCTTTTCCAGCCTCCATTCAGAGTGGGAATGGTCAATCCAGATGGATATTTTGTTGTGTCAAAGGGAGGGGGGCAGTGTCTCTACCTAGGCAAGCGTATCTACCTCCTCACCGAGCCCTTGTAAGACTGAAAGAACTGGTTGGTCTCATTCCACTCGGTGTCTCCAGGCAGTTGCTGGACCCCAGGTGCATATTCGCTCACTATTCGCCCACCCTACCTGAGGGCTGCTTGGGCATTCCTTGCCTGAGGGCTTGTTATACAGTTAAGGGACGTGGCTAATTCATCCAATAGGGCGCTGGAATCTTCCAGCAGTGGGAAGGCCCAAGCCAAGGCATCCCCTGCTAGCAGGCTGATAACTGGGGCTGTGCAAAACAGCACCATTTTGTTTCGACTTCTGTTTTGTGATGGGACAGTGTTTTGTATCAAGTTTCATTTTGTTTCGAAAGTACAGTTGCATTTCGTTTTGTCAAAACGTTCGCTGTTTTGACGTTTCACCCATAGGCTATAATGGGGAAGCATGAAACTGCCTCTAACTTTGTCATTTTTTGGCAGAATTGGATAAAAACTTCAGGCATGGTAGCCCCTGCTGAGGGCATCAAGCCTCCCAGCTGTCAAGGAGATAGGTGCAAGGGTTTGTAGGAAACAGCACCTCAAGCTGCTGGCAAGCAAAACCCGTGACTGTGTGCATTAAGGTGAGTGCTCACTGGTGCTGGGCCCTCTACACGACACAGTAGTGTGCCCCAATGAGGTCTCATTCTCCCCTACAGGCTCAGCCTGGTCCACCACTTCAAATGACAGCAGGTAATAACTTAGCAAGCAGCACAGTAGCACCAGCAGCATCTCAGGCAGCCAAACAGTCACAATCAATACCAGAGCAGTCCTTCCCCCTCCTTCTCCTTACTTTCTGTTTCCCTGCAGGGAAGCCCAGCTTCATCTTCAAAATTCAAAATGTTTCAAAATGTTTGAAATGTTTTGACTGCTCTAGTTTCATTTTGAGGCTGTTTCAAAGCCTTTTGTTTCAATTTTGCTGTTTTGCTGGTAGGTTTGGGGGCATAAAGTAAATAAGAGCCAGTACTGGCTCCCAAGGCCACAGGGCCTTTTGGGGTCTCAGCTAAAACCTTCTGGTAATGGAATCATAAGGCTGGGTGAGTGCTGTGGGGTGGCTACAAGCAAGGACTCAGCCAGTCTTGGTTGGCTTCAGCCTCAAGTCATGTTCTTCTGCCATAAGACCATTGCTTGCATCTGCAGGGTCCTAGTCTGCGCTTGTGGTGCGTTTGCTTCCAAGGAGGGGGGCACTTGGGAAAGATCCATGTAACCAGAAGATGATGACCATTTATTGTAGGTTTTGGCCAATTGTAAAGGTTGGCTAAAGTATAGGCAGTCAGCCTAAGGGAATCACAGTAGTTCAGGGGTTTACCAGCATGGAAGACAAAGTTTACACCTGGTATCAGTCTTGGTCTAGGATATCAAGCTGAGGGTTGAGTTGAGGTTGTGATGAGGGTGAGCAGTTGAGCCAGGAGATCCAAGAAAGGAAGAAAAGCAATCAGGCATAGGAGCAAGGAGAAATAGGCAGGAGGATCCAGGCTAGAGGCTCAGAGCATAGTTAGGTTGAGGAGTGCCAAGTAGGACAGGGACATAGCAAAGTAATGTGTTACCCAGACTGCTTTCTGCTGTCTGGTCTGAGCTCATACAGGTCAGTGTGGAAGGAAACCTTCCACACATCAGGTTGAGGCTGAAGGATGCCTCAACCTGATGCCCTCATTGTTTTCAGATGGGGGTTGGGACTCTCTCTGTCCCAAATGGGTTTCAGCTCATTATATTTCCTGAATGCTATCCAAAATTCAGATAAATAATTAACTGCAATGTTACTTGTTTCAAGTCCAGTGGCTTGTAGTTGAACTAGGACAGGAAAGTTAATGTTTTCACAGCTCCTTTACATGATTTAGACAGCTAGTCCTGCAGGTGGCCTTGGTAACCTGATTCCCAGCTTAAGTTGAGTCCTTCAACTGCTTTCACTCCTGTGATTTAGTCATTGGGTGAATGTGAACCCCTGGTTCCTTGGACTCTGAAACATCACCATTTGTTTCCTGACCCACCCTAGTTATACATGCCCTTCCCACTCTGAGAGCTACCTTCTTCTGACTTGGGTCCTGGAGAGGAACTCTGCAAAGGAAGGGTGCATCTGAAATCGGATGCAGTGAAGAAGGCAACTTCTAAAGAAAACCAGTATTTATTAATCAACAGCAATACAGAAGGCAGAGTACTTTTTGGTTCACAAGGCCTAGGTCAGCTCCCAGGTGGAGACCCTAGCTGGTAAAAGCCACAGCTGTTCCCTCACAAGACTCAAATTCTTCTCATCTTGCCTTTCTCTCTCGTATCTCCCTTGTATCTGAGAATCCCCTTTTCAAGACTGGCACCAGAAAGACCAGAGATACTGCAGTCCTGGGATATGAATCCACTTGGGCCCTGGTCAGCCAACATATACAAATTGATCCGTTGTTTAGTTGATGGCCGTATCTCCCTTAATAAGGCACTTAGGCAGATCATCACATCCATGTCGAAACCCAGTAACCCCTTCTTTCCCAGTGTAAAAGCATATCTGTGTTCCCTACCCTCTGCTACTTAGAGAATAGGAAGGTGGCAGCATCAGGAGGCTGCAGTGTGGTGTAGGCAGATGAGCATGAGCCAGCTTCAGAGAAGAAAGAGGCACAGGAGCAGAGAAAGAGGATCTGCAGAGCTAGAGATGCCCTACAATAAACTATAGGGAAAGTCCTGCAAGCAGACAGGTAGCTAAGGAGCAAATGGAGGAAAGCTGGGCAGGCTGCAGTGGAAAAGGAAGTGCACTTAGAGATTTGGGAGAGCACAGGTTTGGCTGAGGCTGATGAAGTGGTTTTGGAGGCCATGGGTAGGGTTCCTGGCAGGGATCTCCATTTCATAAAGGGGCCAAAGCCCTGATAGAAATCTCCAAGGGCCTGGGACCTAGTGGGGTGTATGGGCTAGAGCTGTGATAGATCCAGGGGCCTGGTAGGTGAATATGTAAGGTTGTGAGTCCTACACGGGTCTGAGATCAAATAGGCTGGGTGGACCAGACTTGAATGCTCCATAAGATGAGTGTAACAGCCTAGACAGTCAGGTACTTGGAGGGTTGAGACCAGGTTAGGGCTGGAAAGCCTGGGGAAGAACATAGCAATGCCCCATGCCTTACAGATTGGAGACTATGATGAAATCCCTTAAGCCAATTAAATCCTAGAGGGCCATAACTGAGGTCAATAGACTGGTACAGTCTGTTTTAGATTTGCAGACCCAACCTGAGACAGTGGCAGTTCCAGAGGGGATTGGAGCCCCAAGGGTTGGGAGAGGCAGGGGGGAAAGACCAGTGGAGTAACTAGAGGGTGGTATGGTTGGCCTTGGGGGCCACATCTTGCTACAGCAAGCTAGTCAGGGACAATTATATATGCAAGATTATTGTGGCACAAATGTTCTTAACCCAGAACTATTACACACAATCCCATAGCCTGTCACTATTTTCTAGTCCCTACTTTTGAATCTCCATCTTGAATACTTGTGCCAAAGGTTTGGATCAGAATGCACAACACTCTCACAATAAGTTTTTCATCAAGACTAAATTGCAGTAATAATTCCTGCATAATATGACTCAATTCTGGAGGAAGGGACCCTTTATTCATTCCGGAACCAGAACCCAGAATCCTTCCTTGTGGTTAGACACCTGCAATCATCCTTTCAAAGAACTGAGAAGAGCCTACTCATGGTTGTGGTTGTGCCATTGTCAAACATTTTTGGAGAAAAAAGTTCGGTAGTAGGCCTGTGCGAAGCTTCTGCTGTTGACTTGATTTGGCAGAGATTCAGCCCAATTCGGTCACTGAATCTCTGAATCACTGAATTCCGGGAGACCTTCTAGTCTCTCAGAATTAAACGGAACCGTCCAAATCAATTCAGAGAGATTTGGAGGGATTCGATGATTTGGATATAGACACAGCTTTATACGTTTTTTCTACATACGTCTAGGTACCAGGTGGCTTGTAAATGCTGAGATGGTGGGGCAGATGGAGTGCCCACGAGAGTGCAAGCCCCCCCGGTGGTCCCCAGTACACTTGGTGGTGGACCCAGAAGTGAACTAGAAGCACTTCTGGTTCACTTCTGGGTCCTCCGCGGAGCACATGGGGGACCCTCCCTGCCTCCGGGTCTGGGGGGGGGGGCACCTGGGGTCCCCCTGTGGCCAACTGTCAAGCCAGAAGGGTGTGGGGGATGTCCCCCACATGCTTGGCGGCAGACCCAGAAGCGGACCAGAAGTACTTCTGGTCTACTTATGGGTCTGCCGCTGAGCACGTGGGGGGGCCCCACGCGCTTCTGTGGAACGCTCCATCTGCCCCACGTTCTCAGCATCCACAAGCCATGCCTGGTACCTCGAGGTATGTAGAAAAAACATTTAAAGCTGTGTCTATGGCCGAATTGCTGATTCTGTGAATTGGAATCAAATCTTTAGATTCAGCCAAATTGAATTAGGACAGTGATCTGAATCAATGAATCGAACCACTGTCCCTCGAATCGGGCTGTATCCAGATGGAATATGGCCAGCTTCACACACCCCTTCTTGACTTATGAATGGCAGGGGCATCCTGTGGTTTGATATGACCTCACAGCTAAGTCTAAGTATAATAGAAAGGAAACTTTAGAAATGGATAGCTTTCAAGTTGCAAGATAGCATTTGAAGCTACAATAAGCTTTTATCAGAATAATCTATAAAACATAACCTAGCACGCTGAACATATCAAAATACTAGTTTAACTGCCTGCTTACAGTAAAAAGAAAAAAAATACAGTCTATAAAAAAACCTCCTGAAGCAAAATTTAGAGTAATGGTGAAGAGAACGTATTGTTTAAACAGACACCATAAGTTTAATATGGTTACATTATTGCTAGCCGGGATTTTATTGATTTATATTTTATTTTCAAGTTACTTATCTAGAAATTTATTGCGTCAGTTCCCAATTTTATTTTTTCTAACTCTGATTACCAGGAAGAAATGTAATGAGCTATTATCTGAGGACTGGAGGGGAAAGGAAAGTGATTTAAATAAAATGGCATTTCAAATGAACACAAATCAAGAAACTTCTTTTTTTAAAACATCCTAATGAAGAAGCAGTTGATAGAAACCAGCATCTGTGGCACAGCCACAACATTTTCACATTCATAGCACAGTATTTACAGATTTCTTCTGTACCCGCCCCATTGCATTAATGAATGGGAAGAGGAGTGTGACATTTATAAAGAGCTGAGGACTGAGGCTGTCTTAAGGGCTGGGGTCCCTTAGAACAATTGCTTTGAATCCTGGGGGTGGGTGGGTGGGTGTGTGTGTGTGTCTTGGGGCACTCCAAGCTACATGATGACTTGACTTAAAACATAGCCCTCAGCTACTAGTTGTGTGTCAAGTGCCCCAACCCGAGAGCAGTCCCAGCAGGCACTGTCATTTAGATAGCTCTCTGACCAGCTATTCCTTTTCTACTTAATTCTGCCTCTGGGAAGATGCTGATTTGCCTCTGGCTTATCTAGGTAGTCTAGGAGTAACTGTGCCTATGATCTATTATGGGTATTTCCCATGCTTGTGAGCTTTGCTGGTTGCTGCATGTGTCTGGGAGTGATACCCCCCCTCCCCCTCGTCAGAAGCTTTTTAAGCCTTTCTCAGAGACACTGATCAGTAGTGATGTGTACGGGGTGCACATGTACCCCCTGAGAGCACTGATGTAGGGTGTCAGGCCATGCTCCCTGTTTAGGCAATGGGCAGGGGGGCAGGCGGGAGAGCTTGTGCACCCCCTGTGAGTGCCAGCTGGGGAGTGGGGCTACCAGCAAAAGTGGCTGCATTGCTTCTGAAAGTGGCTGCAGGACCATGGTGAGTGAGATTGGCCTCAGGGGGACACCCCCCCCCACCCCTCATCAGTGCAATCAGCCCCCATCAGTGCAATCAGATGCCGGGGGAC
>NW_005843348.1:23008-30224 GCF_000455745.1 Alligator sinensis | reverse complement strand
ATTTGGGATCAGGATGGAATTTCACCCCATGGTGAGACTGGGATGGACTGTGGGGATTTTTGGCTTCCTCTGTAGCAGGGGGTGTGGCCATCTTCCTGGGATCTCTCCAGCATAGTTTGCAACCCCCTGCAGCAGCAGGAAATTGGCTATCAAGGTCCTCCGCTTTCCTAGCGGCAGTGTGCTGGCATTATGTCTTGTCATGTCAGACATGTGGCTAAGAGGTTAGACTATGAATTTGTACAGGATGGTTTGGATAGGGATGATCCTGGCTCAGGCAAAGGGTTGGACTAGGAAACCTCTTGAAATCCTTTCTAATCCTACTTTTCTATGAATCTGACTTTCTGCTGAGCCTGGCATCAAGGATGCATTCAGCTATGTTGACTGGACTTAGTTATGTGGCTGTTATTCTGAACCTGGAAGAAGTCTCTAACTTTGACAAAGCTGCTTGACATCAGTCAATCCCTTAGCTTGGGGAAACTGAAGTCAATGCTGCTGTGCCAATTTAAATCATCTGATCTTTCCACCCAGTAATTTTAGGCTGTTTTTGATTTTCTGATTCACACTAAAATTAGCAGCCTAAGGATAAAACGCTCGGTAAGATTATATAAATTGCACAGCCACCATGGGTTCACAGCTGTCGGTCTGTGTTGGATAATGGAGGAGGAAAATAGACTGTTCCAAAAGTTTAAAAGTAAATGAATAAAGGAGGATAGAGTGGTGGTGTTTTAGTCATTGGGTTTGAATGCTGAGGCTACATCAGTTGAGAAAAAGAAAAGGAAATACATTTCCCAACCTAATAAGCAGGGCACAAGAGAGCAATAAAGCCTATGGCAGTTGCTTCTATTTCACTTAGATAACGATGGGTTCACATGCCATGTCAACTCATCTGAATGTCATTAGCTCTGTGTTGCTTAAGTAATTGCACCATCAGGTATCCTGTGTGATGCCAGGATTATCTAACATTATTATTTTTTTCAAGCTTAAATGTGAGAGGTGAGGGCTGTTCTTCCTAAGATAAGCAAATTTTCAGTTGCTCTGAGCTTTAAGGGAGTCTCTCATAGGCTCAAAAATGCCACACTTCTCTAATCCACATTTCCCAAAAGGAAAGAAAATTGCTTTAGTCAAAAACCCAGGGGGACTTTGGCATATAACAGCATTTAAGATCATTATATCCCTCTGAAGTGGGGAGAGAATTAGCCAAAATCATGGTTATTCCTCTGTTTATTCAAGCAAACTGTTGTCCAGTAACACAATCTTTTCAGCCCCAAATGAGGTGATAGGGGAACAGAGGGTCATCATGCAGGACACAAGCTTTGCCAGGTTGCTGTCCATTCAGATCTAAACCAGATTAATGTAGATTAAAAGCGGTTGTTGTGCAAGACCTATTTAGTACTTTATGGGAAAGAAGTAGGGATCTTCAGTCCACGGCTAAGTGGATGGCTACCTACATCATACAGACTGTCCGCAGAATTGTCATTCACTGTTGAGAGCTGAGGACCTGACCTTCCTCACTGGTAATCTTTGCATCCATTTGCATGCGAGTTGGCTCAGATCTTAAACTAAGGGTGGACATGTAGTTCTTTTCTCTTACCCCCAAAGCTCCCCTTTCAGGACAAAAAGTGATGTTGGCCTGTGTTTAGATAAGCAATTTCAAGCACCTGACATTTGGTAAATAGCTGTAATCTCTTGAGAAGAACAAGTCCATTAGTTAGGAATGATAATTGAAGCAATAGCTGTGAGCACAAGTTGAACGGGACCTTCCTAGGAGGCAAAGCTCTAAATTCTGGGTGTGAGTGTTCACAACTGAAGTCCAGGTCTAAGCATTGTTATTTCGTGAATGGATGATGATTCAATAGTGGGATGAAGATATTGTTTAGAAACCCCAACTGGAGCCCTTTCACTTAGGTATTTTATTCAAGGATTACATGTACTGGTCCATTGTATTGTGAGAAATGAGAAAACAGGCCTTGTTCCAGAGATACTAAAAAAGTTATAATAAGGAGCTACAGACAAAGCATAGACCACAAAGAAACAATAAGATAGTACTGGTCTGCGTGGCCTCAGCACTCCAGTGGCCTAACCACCTTCTATCTTCTTTACATTTATCATGCAAAAAGAGAACTTTTTTTTTGTTTTTGGGTGGTGGGGAGGGGGGAAGGTAATAAATTAATTCTGCAGATATTCATAGGGTGCTTCTTCTGAGCACAAGTGACATGGGAGAACATGTGAAGGTGTTAATTTGAAAACTGAAATAGTGGCTGGTAGGAGCCAGGCATCTTTGAATGATCAGAGGTAGTAGTGCAGTAGTATGTAAAAAATGCTGTCGGGATTATGGCATAGAAAGACCTTAAGAGGGAAGCTAAGAAACTTGTTTGTGATGAGAAGGAACTGGCTAAGGAGAGATGCCAAGAGAGTCAAGTGCCAGGCAAGACAAGGGTCTTAGAGTGATCAACCAAGGCATTTGTAAAAACAGGGGCTGGAGAAGAATATTAGGAGACCTATTGTGTAGCCATGTTGAGCTTGAGTAGATGCCTAAACAGCTGTGAGGAGATGCCAGGGTCAGGATTTTAATGTGGATACAAAGGCACTGGTTGGAAGAAGATGAATAGACCTGTGAGCCATCAGCACAGATGCAGTAATTGAATTTGGTTTGCAGATGAGATGGTCAAGAGAGAATGCCTATCATTTAAGGCATTGCATATGCACATAATCATTGGCAGTGCTTCCCTAAAAAGAGCTTACAGTCTAAATAGATGAAAGAGACTGTGTCCCCATTTCGCAGATAAAGAAATGAGTCAGAGAAAAATTTAACTTGCCACTACCGACCCTATATAGGAGTCTGTGGCAGATGCACAAACTGAACCCCCATTTCAAGCCCTTTCCACTACCTTCACAAAACCATATGCCCTCATAGTCTAGGCATCCATTTTTCAGATGCCATTCTATGGTACTGTGTCCATGTTCTTGATATACAGATCAGGAATTATTCATGGAAAGCTTTCGATGAATTCTTTTTGAGAGAGTATCATAATCTGTTCACAGATGGAAAAAAAATGCCAACTAAATTATTTTTAATCAAATATTCACTCTTCTGTAACATAAATAATCATTAAAATAAAATAAAAAATGACTTAGCATTGAATGGCCCATTCTTCCAGATGCAATGTACTAATGAGAGGGGAAGTTTAGGGTTGGATTTTTTCAAGGGGAGTGCAGTATCTAATTCCATAGCCAGGGGTGGACAACCCAACCTTAGCTTTTCTTGAAAATAAATGCATGAAATTACAGCAAGATTCTCGCAGATGCACTAGTGTGTTGTATTAAGTAGCTCATACTCTGAATGAGACTTGTCTATTGTTTCTCCATGCTGGCTTGATATATAGCATTTTATTTGGGTTTTTTTTATTCTATGGCATATTACTTATCTAGTAAGTTCCTACACTGAATGGGTTAACACGGGAGCTTCCTGGCCTTGTCTGGAGAATGCTTTTGCTCTGTTTCCTAGTTCAGTTTTGCTAATCTAGTATCTCCCATAAATTGAGAGATAAGAGCTTGGGTATGGTATGTCCTTTTGATAAATCTACTGTGATTCCATAGAGAAATAGCTCGTATTCCACTTCAGTGTAGTTTTAGAACATCAGTGGTCTGCTCTCTAAACGAGAATGAACAAAATACCTCAGTCCTATGGTTGGGAACATGACTAGTTGTTTAGTTGCTCTAGTAGCTGACACTTAGACACTTATCCCATAACTCGGCAAAATAAACCATTGTCAAAACTGGTGAACTAAATATTTAAAGTCAGGTCATTGGATGGTGTAAATCAGTACTGTTTATATCAGTTTAAACTTGCAGAGGATCTGGTTTCTAGTGCTGGAGTCTTTTCTATCTTGAAATTAGACGTTAAGAGCTTGGGTTTATTTTTGGAAGCACATAGTGGATTCCAGATAAGGGTTTACCCTACCTATGTTTTAATCTCTTGTTTTATGGTGTTTCAAAGTGTGGCTCTACTCTGAATGGCCACACTATGAATTTCCATCAAAAGAGAGTTCGCTCGTTGGTTTCTTTTTTAACACGTATATTACCAAAAAGCCTTCATATAAACCCTGGAAAGGTGCTATTTACATTACCACTCAAAACTAGAGTGAATTGCATTGATGCAAAACACATAGAACTAAATTGGGGAATCAACACTAGTAACTGGCTGAGGTGGGAGCAAAACTCTGACATAGGTTTATGAGCTGTTTTCTGTATCTAATGGTGCAATTATTTTCTCCAAGGGAATTTACTTCCATTTTCTCATGGCTTTCATTTAAATAGGTTGTCTTATTCCAACCCTTCTAAAATGTATGCAAGCTGTTGCACCTTGGCAGAAAAAGCATGCTCCTCGTGTGTGTTTTTTATTTGAATGCATAAACATGCAGTTATCTTAGCATGTCCTATTATATTGATTCGTTTCTCTGAAGCTTGGCCCTGGAAAGTCATCTCTCTGGCAACATAAATATTCACACAGACAGAAGCAGAATATTAAACAGAGTATACACATCCGACACATGTGCATGAGAAATAAGAGTTTCTGTATTGTAGAACGAAGCACAGTTTGGGGGAAGGGGAGATCTTCAAAAGGTCAGAAATCTGCTTTACCAGAGTACAGTCTAAAGGCCCATTCATTGCCGTGTTGTTCAAGCAGAGTGACAGTGAGCGATTTTAATGGTATTACACAGGTATAACAAGGATACAAAGCAGTGAGTCGGGCCGAGATCTGGAATCTGCCCTGGTGTCTTGGCTTTCTGTTTCTCATATATTTTCATTAGCCAGGAAATCACCTGAAATTGTCCAAGCATCTTCCACGTGCAGGTAGACCAAACATTTCAGATGGCAATGATATGTCTGTATTTATATAGGACAAGGAAGGACTTCAGTATTTCCTGGTACCCAACATGAGGCACTTGAAAACAGTCTGATTCACAGAGGGTAAATGCTTGGTTCTTTTTGGAAAGAATAAAAAAAGGACACTCCTTTAAGGCACATACAGTTGAGCTCCAAAAAACTCCCGAGTCCCCTAGAAATGACATTAGTGATTTATAAATAGTTCCTGGTTTGCTGCTACTACATTTTCATCTATCAGCTTGAAGCTCTCAGTCTGTACAAATGCATAGCCAAAGGACTGATTTCATCATCATTCAGCAGTCACTTGTCAGGCCAACCCACATAAATGTAGTTAAGACACAGAGTTCATATAATTTCTGACCTTGTAAACAATGGGTAGGGCCGCGAAATAACAAATAAGTATAATGTATATGTAGTTATATCCTTGTAATAGCAGAATCACTAAAACATTAGATATGCTACTGAATGTATCATTGCTTATTTCATTATATTACAATCTCTTAGAGAGATGGGAAACCTTTGTTAGAAGAATGCTTTGAAAAATGTTTTGCTGTTATGAAGAATTACATTTCTGCAAAATCACCTTCGATT
Source organism: Alligator sinensis (assembly GCF_000455745.1). NCBI lineage: Eukaryota > Metazoa > Chordata > Crocodylia > Alligatoridae > Alligator > Alligator sinensis. Next base: position 24,746 of record NW_005843348.1, on the reverse strand, counting down.
CCAAATTAGGAAAATAAATTGAATTAACAACAACAACAAAAAAGATTCTTTTTTTTGTGGGTAATACCTATTATTGGACCAACTGGCCTGTTTGAAGTGTTACTAACAAGCTTTTGGTTCCTGCTGTGCCTTCATCAGATCGCAGACCTCCCAAATATGCACCCACAAAAATCCTTGCCCCTTACATTTTTTCCTGGACCATCACAGTTATAAAATCATCCCAACACTACCAAAAAAAAAAAAAAAAAAAATTGTAATGTTTCACATTGGAAATACCAAAACTAAAATCCCCCGTGTTTTTGTCAAAACAATTTGACACCTCAAAATAGAATCTTTGGTTTTGAATGGATGCGTCTGTTCTCCTAATCAGAAAATTGCAAGAAAAAATTAATTGAAAATTAGTATTTTCCCTGGCAAACTTCAGTTTGGACAAAACAGAAGTTTTCTGCGAAGACGCAATTTCAATTATTTTTTAGCTAGTTGAGCAAAGATTGCAGACTATAAATCTAGCCTATCATTTTTTTTTATTTTTTTTTTAATGAAATAAGCATTTGAGAAGTGAAGCTCTGACTGGAGAGAAATTGTCTAGTTGCCACAGAGGATACTGTACCCAAGTAAAAATGTATATCCTGAGCATGAGGATGGGTGCAATAGCACAGTGCGTGCTGTTTGCCCATCTAACATATGTTGTCTCATTGTGGTGCCCCAGTTCTTGTTAGTGACCATTGGGCAATGTCCAGAGGTTGATAAACCTCTTCAAATCACAGCTGACAGTTTAGCATTCTAGGTCAGAGAAAAGGGGTGTAACCATGGGAAATGTTAATCCTAAACTTGATCCCCGCTGTTACATTTGCTGCTACATTCAGTATAGAGTTGTTTCCTAAAGTGAAGCCATGTTCTTCACACAGTAACTGCTTTGCATGCAGGGATGGAAGTTTTCTTCCCCAGGAGTATTAGTGGGACACCAATGCCTTGAAACAGTCTAAAACTTTCATTCTGCTTTTGTAGAAATAAATAAGTGAAGCCTGAGGATGCAGACAGAAGTGACAGTTTTTGCTAGGGCCGTGCAAAGTTTTGGGGGTGCTGATTTGATTTGGAGGAGATTCAGCAGCCGAATCTCTGAATTCGAAATTCAGCAGCCGAATCTCTGAAATTTGGACCTTTGAATTTGGACCAATTCAAAGGTCCAAATCAATTTAAAGCTCTCCAAATCTCTGGAAAAAGATTGAGAGCTTTGATGATTCGGGCAGTCCCCGGTGGCTGCAGCAGGGAGTTGCAGCCACTCCGAGCTAGTAAGTACTAGGGGTGTGGGAGGGGGAGCTGGAGAAAGTTCCCATTCCAGGCTCCCCTAACCTCCCCCAAGGCTGCTCCCACAGGCCCCATTTCAGTACTGTAAAGAAAAGCCCCGATGAATCACTGTCCCCTGAATTGGCCAAATCTGAATCCGAAGCGAATACTAGACACTTCTCACAGGCCTAGTTTTTGCCTGATCTGGCTCCAGAAAGTGGTCTACAGCCATAATCAAACAGAAGTGTATGGCTGCAGACAGCTTTAAAAGGTCCCGATCCCATGAAAATATGAACCCTCATTGCATGAAGGTTCAGATGAACATGCTCCAAAATAGAGCATGTTCTGTAACTTGTGTCTGCGGGACTCCCAGCCTGTTGCTGCTTTCAGAATGAGAGGGGAAGAAGGAAGCGGAGGGAGCTTGGTCGGGGGGGGGGGGTTCAGCTGGTGG
>NW_005843348.1:20715-22819 GCF_000455745.1 Alligator sinensis | reverse complement strand
CCATCCTTCCCCTCCTTGCAGGTTAGCAAAATTATGAGCAGGAGAAGAATGCAATGAACAGGCAGAATAAACACCACATAACAAATAGGTCAAAGTAGTACAACAGAACTACTGCTATAATCTACAAAATATATGATGCATCCAAATGTTTGATATCTCCCATCTGTTACCAACTTGGCAATGAGACTTGAAACTAAGAGGGAATAGACTGCAAAGCTGGTAGGAGAGTAGTGCTGGAGGAAATGTAGAGAAGGGCAACAAAAATGATTAAGGACACAGAGAGACTGTTTTACAAGGAGAGATTAGAGGAACTAAGTATGCATAGTCCAGTTAAAGGATGACTGAAATGGGAAGTGTAATACCATCCACTTGGACTGGGAAGGTGTAAGCACCAAGAGGGAAAAACAATTTGTTTGGGTGCTCCAGAGAGATAGTGGGATAAAATAGAGCAAAGGACAATTTAAGATCATAAGTCCATACTATCATTTAGAACATATCATAGTGTCATATATTGTTGCAACTCAAAAGTGGGTCGCAACAATATGTGAAAGGGGTGTGAACAAACTTTAAAAATGGAAAACCGAAACCGTGGTTTTTTCCTTGCGGGCTGGCAGAGTTCCAGCCTGTCTGGGGCTGCTGGGGACCCCTTCCCCGCACCCCTCTGCCTCACACACGAGGGGCTGGAGACCTGGGGGTGAGGGGCAGTGGGTTGGGACCAGCCACTGATTTTTTACAAATGGGTGCTGGTACAAAAAAGGTTCAGAACCACTCTTGTAGACTGTGCAACCACACAATGGCTTAACAAAAGGAGTAAGAGTTAGTTTTTTCTTACATCCCTCACTGGGCTCTGACCATAAGACCTGACAATTACATCCATAAATGGAGTCCTGTGCTCCCTCAATTGAGGGAAGGTCAGTGGTGCCAGTAGAGTATATAATAGAAACATCTGTGAAATCCACCCTTCTCTTACAGAATGCCTTGTGTTCAAAATCTTGCCTAACTTTATCCCTAATACATAGTTGGTCCAATAAAAGATATCACCCTAAGAAATCCTTGCCTGTGGAAGAAGGTAAAGCAATATAAGAAATATTATGACTTCTTTGTGACACTGGAAGTTCCCTTTACATTGAGCTGATCTTAGTGGCTAAGTACAGACAGTCAAAAAGCCTGAGGCTGAATTGATTCAGTCTTTGCAGGTTAGTTTAAACTGCAATGATTGGACCAATAAGATATTCATGTTTGATTCAGGAAATATAGCCACACGCCTGCATTGGCTCAAGCCAGAAGCCAGGGCATGTTAGAGCAGAGCTCTCTGGCACATAGCCAGCATGGGGTGGGTGTTTGCTCCCTCTTCCTGCTGCCATTGACGTCTCTGGGATTTGCAATCCAGACTTACAGAAGCAGGACTCTGCAGGGCTGCGCATCACTTCCTCTTCCTGCTTTCAGGTGCCTCTGGGATTTGTAGTCTACAGTCACAGCCAGCACAAAGTAGGCAGGGCAGGGCAGGGCAGGCCAGGCCAGCTCTGTACTTGGGGAAAGGAAAGCTTAACCCCTTCCCTAGCCCCAGACCCCAACACAGATTTGCCTGTTGGGAGGAGGGCAGTTGAGCCAGTCCTTACTGCTCCAGTTAGGGGTTGGGGGTGTGGGGCCAGTCCTGCTCTCTGGAGCAGACAGCACAGCCCAGACAAGGGCTGCTGGGTGACTCTGAGTTAAGTTGAACTAGGAAGGGGTCTGGGACATTTTCATAAGCTGGTTTGACCTAAATTAATTAAGTCTGATACTATATTCAGCCAGGTTTAGCTTTAAAGAGCTCCATCTGGGTGGAGGCCTCAGAAGAGCCCATGGCAGGCAGCAGCACCAGGGTGAGGCCACTGGCAGCGGCGCTCCACGTCTGCACCATGTCTGCAGAGCTGTGTCTACTGCTCTTACACTATTTCCCACCCCATCCTCATTAAAAAACTAGGTGACTGTGGTATCGATGCCTACACGGTCAGATGGATTGAGAATTGGCTGAAGGGCCGTACTCAAAGGGTGGTGGTGGACAGGCCATATTCAACCTGGGGGGAAGTGGGCAGCAGAGTCCCCCAGGGCTCGGCTCTTGGGC
>NW_005843348.1:19235-20150 GCF_000455745.1 Alligator sinensis | reverse complement strand
CTTCCAAGGGAAGTGGTGCTGGCTCCTACCCTGGGGGTCTTTAAGAAGCAGCTCAATGCCTACCTGGCTGGGGTCACTTGAGCCCAGTTTCCCTCCTGTCCAGGCAGGGGGTCGGACTTGAAGATCTACAAGGTCCCTTCCAACCCTACTTCTATGATTCTATGATAAACCAGTTTCAGCCATTTTGAAACTGGTTTATGTGCACTGAACTTCTAGGCTAGGGATAGAAATTGCACACAAATTAGTTTAAGTGATCAGAATCTGGTTTAAACTTGTACCAGAGCAGATGTTCAGTGTATATAAACCAGTTTCAAAATGGTTGAAACTAGTTTAAAATAAAGCTCGTTGAATTTAGTATCAGACTTAACTGATTTGGGTCAAATTGATTTATGGAACTTCTGTCCCAGACCCCTTCTAGGTTCAAATCAAATCAGTCCCCCAGCATCCCTGCATGATTTTCAGCCCTGGGCTGGGCTGTGCTGTCTGCTCCAGAGAGTAGAGCTGGCTCTGCCCCTCTGCTCCATAGCTGGAGCAGTGTGAGCTGACTGACAAGGGGGTGGATGAGGCAAGCCCAGCTGAGGATACAATCCAGTCTCGGGGGGAGGGGGGACTTTCCTCCTCCTCCCTCCAGGGAAACCCTGTCTGGGGACCAGGGAGGGGGAGTTAAACACCCCTTCCCCTGCTTAAACTTACTGTTGGCTGCAACTGTGGACTACAAATCCCAGAGGCATCTGGAAGTAGGAAGAGGAAGTAATGAGCAACACTGCAGAGTCCTGCTGGTGCAACTCTGGAGTTCAAATCCCAGAGACCTTGGGGACAGCAAGAAGAGTGAACACACAGCCAGAGAGCTGTCTCTAGTGTCCCCGGCTTCTGGCCTGACCCACTGCTGGCACATGGCTGCATTTCCTGAATCAA
>NW_005843348.1:14952-19126 GCF_000455745.1 Alligator sinensis | reverse complement strand
GTTTTAAACCAACTTCTGATCACTTAATCTGGTTTGTGTGTACCTCCTGTCACTAGCCAGTGAGTTTTCATAGGCTTGTAGCTGTTAGAGGCTGGAAGAGACCTTACAGATCACTGGGCCAGGATCACAGCTCCTCTGCACTCAGGAAGGAAAAACTGCTGGGATCAGATGTCTGTAAAAAAAAAAAAAAAAAGAGGCCATTTTAATATGCTGTTATTTTCTTGCAGAAAAAGATTTTAACAAATGAATTCAATACATTTTCCAATTAAGAGAAATGGGGGGAAGCCTCTTCCCCTTGACAAACTAAGGTGTTGAAACTGCACTTGCCCCATGCTCACCAGGTTATTTCGAATGTCTGATCATTTGCATTGTGATAACAGCTGGGAACCCTAATCATAGAGCAGCATAAATCAAATACTAATACTTTGGTTTGTTCAGGATGGTTTTTGGTGTTTAGTGACAGTAAACACCAAAGTGAGAGTAAGGGGTACTGGCTCTGTTCCATAGTTTACCATTGTCCCCTTTGCAATGTCTTGCAAAGAGAATAGCAACAAGAAACAATCCTATAATGCCCTATCTGGCCTTCTAGTTAAGTTCAAACCCTAGATTGAAACTAATAAGACCTCTGGTCAGGGCTCTGTGTGTCCTGACATTCTGGATAACACAAAGTCCCAGCAGCATCTATCATTTCAACAGCAACTCAGTCACTTAAGTGCCTAGCACACCTTTGCTAGTCTTGGATGCATCCCCTCAACCACAGGTACAGACAGGACGTGATCGATCTGCGCAAGACAAAGCAATCCTCTTTCATGCCCTATAAAATTTGCTCTTTCTACTGCAGTTCATACCTGTCATGGTGACAGCTATTCTTTGCTTTGGAATAGGCTGACAGCATTACTCTCATTATAGCTGAGGTTTAGACCAGTGTTTCCCAACCTTTTTCACCATACGGCACACTTATGTGGCCTCTCTCCCGAGGGTGTGGAGCAGGTGTCACAGCGCTTGAATTACTGGCTGGAGCCATGCTCCCCACCTGGCTGGCTGGGGGCATGGCGGGGGGCTTGGCTTCAGCCCAAAATGATGCAGCACACTTGGACATGCCTGGCAGATGGTATACCCATGTGCCGCAGCACAGCAGTTGGGAAACGTTGGTTTAGACATTTCTTTTAGGTCCGATTCAGCAAGATAGGTAGGCTTCCACCTATTTTTATCAATCCCACTGAAATTAATAGGACTATCCATGCATTTTATGTCAGAGAAATGTTTAAATGCATTGGTGAATTGGACTGTTATCAATGAGACTGAAAACACAGCATGCTTGTGATAAACATAATTTTCTTCACTTATTAAGGCTCAGGTTGGCCAAGGGGTTTGGTAAAGGTCAGAACAAGAATCGGTGGCAACACTGGAAAACAAACTTGTCTTGCTGTGTTTCTGTCAGTGTTTAAAATTGTTGATTGTGCTACCAAACCACGTTAGAACGCATCTGCTCTCATTAAGATATATGGCTCCATTTCTAAATGCCATCAATCCTATATGACATGACATTATATCTCTCCATAAAAAGAAGCTTATTCCTCATCTAGAGCATTCAGCTTGTGTTTCACTCTTCCAAATTTCTCCCAATGTGGAATGACATCCAGAATATTTCACCATCCAGGAATAGAGAAGTGCACTTGCCTAATCATAATATTGAAATATGGACAAATGCATTCCTTTGGGGTGACTATTTATAAATAAAAGAGAATTTCCAGCTTCCAGCTGAGTAAATGAATGGAAATACTGCTGTTACACTTATGCCTTGTAGTTATGACTAGTTCTTTTTTCTGTATAATGGTTGTAATCATGTTAATGACAGCAAGTGTTACCCAGAGCATCTCAAGTGCTCCAGCGCTTCCTACTGATAAGTCAATTCCCTTAACAGTTGGTTCAGGAGAACTGTATAGGTCTAAACCTGCTAAATCAGAGTTGAATAGCAAGTATTTTGAGCTGTGTTATGTTTAGGGACCTGCATAAATAGCAGTGAGACAAAGGGTTTGTCACAGCTTGCAGCACACCGAGCTAACTTTGTGGGCATTTTGCAACAGCCCTGCCCCTCACTGCTGATTGGCAAAGGACCCTCACCACTAATTGGTGGTGGTTGCTTGGTTGCATCTCCTTGATGTGATCATCTTGGTTCAGGGTGAAAATTACTTGCATCTTGTTGGGGTATCCTAAAATGAAAAATGTCGTCTGGCCAGCTCTTCTTCTTGGTTACATCTCCTTGTCAAGGAGATGTAACCAATCTGGTTGGTTACATCAATAATCTACAGGTATTTGGGAGGGGGCTAATTTTGCAGGAAATCACAACCAATACCAGATTTCCTGGCAATTGTGGACTTTTTTTTTGCAGTTTCTGCAAAATCTGTGAAATTGTGATTTAAGTAGGTCCCTGGTTACATATGATGGTGCACAGTGATTGCCAGCATCTTATATCTAGCTTGTGGGATAAATTTGCATTCAAGTAATATTCAGTCTCTTCTATTTAGATTGAAACAATAGTGCCTGATAAGACTGTTGGGGCAAAAGCCCCCAGTCTTGCCCGGATCTAACATAATTGAGGAGGAGAATGCAAAACCAGCAGAAAGTTCAGCTTCACATTTTTATTTCCTGAGCTGGCTAGGTACCAAGCCTAGTCCCCAGCAGGCTGCTCTAATTTATATTAGCTGTCACTGGCCATCATTATTTTAACTGCCAAAACTGACTAGTGTACAAGATTACGCATTCATTCAGGATTCTGCCCTTTTCTGCACTTGAAGCCTGCAAGTGGGAATGGCATAATCTTCGTGAAATGTTGGTGGAGATTGACATAGTGAAATACATCAGAATAATGATTTCCAACCACCAAGACCTGAATAGCATATAAATAATTTAAGAAAGCCCATTAGCCCAACTGGGATCTACTGATTATCTAGAAATTGTTACATGATCTCTCTCTTCTAGATACTACAGCAAGCAGCAAAATCCATGAAGATCCTGAAATGAGTTCCTGCAGACACAGAGGCAGTGCCACTAACTCTTGATTTTAATGTGAGTGTCATAATCTCCAGGGATTCTGCTTTTCACTGTTTAAAAGTTGCAAACTCTCTGATAAAAATAGCAAATTATCTAATTAAAAACCTAAAATTTCAGTTTTCCCATGATTTAAATGACCACCACTATATTTGTATATGCATATGTGTAGCCGTGTGTGTGCGCTTGTGTGTCTATCACTTGACCACAATGTTTTATTGATATATTTACAATTTTAAAGCAATTTGGAAGCCTACCAGTGTCTCAATCACTATAACAAACTAAATTCTAAATGCCTATACATTTTAGCATTTGATTTTGGGTTTCTTATCTTGGAAAATCAGAGCTTCCCCTGTCCCCTTCATTCACCAGGATGCAGGTCCAGCTGCAGCTGTCCTCCGGCAGTGAGCAGCCGTGAGAGGCCGGTACCCAGCTCATGCCATTAACCCTCACTCCCAAGCCACAGCCCCTGGCCCTGCTGGTACCCCTCACTCCCCACCCACAGCCCCTGCACCCCCCAGCCCTGCGAGAGCAGGGGGGCAAGCTGCCAGGGCTATGGGGCTGGGAACCCAGGTCTGAAGCCTGAGGCAGGGGCTGCTGCAGCCTGAACAGAGCACGGAGCCCAGCTCCCCCTCCCCATGAGTGGCACCGATGGAGCAGAGCCCATGAGGGCATGCAGATGCAGGCTGGCGGCTGTAGGCTCAGAGCTTCCCGCTCTGCTGACCTCCCCCTGGGGGCCTCCTTGGTCCTGTGGGCGGGATCTGGTAGGGTGGGCTAGAAGGCCTGGTGCCACTGCCATGAGCCCCACACCACCATGGCAAGGTTCTCCCTGGTCAGCAGTGGGGGACACAACACAATGCTGCCACCCCTGCTGCTGCCAGGCAGGCAGGGGGTGCCTCACCATGGTGGCATGGGGCTCACTGGGCTTCCTCACCCTGCTCTGCCAGGTCCTGCCCTTAAAATGAGAAAATCTGTGTTTTTTCTGCACTGAACAGAAAACTAGGATCCCTGGTGAACTGTCGTGTTCCTTTAAAGCCAGGATGCCTGGAATCATGTTTGTATGGGAGAACACCCTTCCTGGTTGTTGTTAAGAAAAGCTGACAATATGACCCACATGTACCCT
>NW_005843348.1:12516-14861 GCF_000455745.1 Alligator sinensis | reverse complement strand
TTGTAAATCTCATGAGTTTGAACCATCCATGTTGGCAATGCTGCAAACATCTGTATGCATGGAACTCAGCTCAGGGTCAGGCCCAATGCTGGAGGAAATAGTGCAACACTCTTAGCACAAACCATTTCAAGAAAGTAATTCCCAATTTGAGTAGCAAACTCTTACTCAACTATTAGAATGGTGATGTAATGCATGCATGCAAACACATTCGATCCCCTAATTCATGCCTGAGGAAATGTCTGGAAAAAGGAAAAATCTAGTAACTGATCCTAGGTAAAGGAAAAATCAGGTGACTGGGCAAGAGAAGGAAAAGCATTTCCACAGAACAGAGAGATCCTGAGTGCTGGATATCTTAATGCAAATTAATAGGGAAGTTGTGGTTTGTGTGTTTCCAGACTTACTGCAACTGGAAGCACAAAGGCTGTAAACGCCAGACTGACTTTGAACTTGGATATTCAGCTCGGTGTTGCAAGCCAGAGTGGGACAGAACTTGTGATCCAGAGAGGGAGTGGAAACGGTGCTCCGATATCAGGTAAGCAGAAACCACATGGGTATTTCCTGGGACAGATATCCCATTGCACACCTCCCCGAAGTGAAATAGTTAGAGCTGAATGAAAGTTCTAATGTAAAAGAAATGTGCTTTGCAAGACAAAAGACAAATATTTGGGCCTGACAACCAAAGCTCTTTGTTATGTATAGAATTAAGGTTTTGGGTTTTGTGAATATGTTATTTATGTGCATGTGTATGCATGGTAATCTTGCATGTTAATGCAACACTGCTTCTGAAAAGATCTCCTGTTCTGAATGCTGTCTGCTGGGCCACATCTGTCCTCATCTGTACTCCTGTTAAATTAGGTGTAACTCCAGCCTGAGACCAGTACCCTGGAATTATTGGGGATTTACACAGATGTAAGAAGGAATTGGCCTTCCACCTTTATAGTTAGTGTTGATAAGAACAGCAAACTTTCACTGCTACCTTTTACTGCTTTGTCCTCTTGTTTCACTGTAACAAAGATTTATTTTGTCATCTTGGACTAGAAATTGTGACTAAACTTGAGGTGGTGTGGTGCTTACCCTAGTGTCAGTCAGCTGACTCTGCTGGGTCCCTTGTGCCAACAAACTAGCAAAAGCAATGCAACTTGATAAGCAGAACAGAAAAGCAGCTGTTTCTATGTTGTGTGTTGCTGCACATTTTATGCATGGTAAAAGTTTAAGAGGAGGAAAAACTTTGGACTTGGAGGATGTGCAAAGTACTTGAACCAAAAGGTAATTCTTGAAGTGGAAATTAAAATTAAGCTAGAGGAACTTAGGAAGCATTTGCACAAGTGCTTGAGAAAGTTTGCTTCTGGTGATGAGGTTGGCAAGGGAGGGGAGAACAGTGGTGTAGGGATTTTTTTTTAATATACTGGAAAACAAGAAGTTGAAGAAGAGTACTTCAATATTAGCTACAAATACAAGCTAACTGGGGCATGGAATCCAGCTGGGCTTTGTACTGCTTGAATATGAACAATTAGAGATTTCAGTTTGTGATTTGCATCTTGGTTCTTAGACAGTTTGGTTGTATAGCGATTTTGAGGTTAGATAAAGCCCTATTACCTGCTTGGACAGCAAGTATAGCAAAAGTATGCAGCGTACAAATTAGAAGGCAAAATAATGCAAGAGGCAAGGATTTTTGTGAGTGATCTTTATCCCAGCCATGCAGTTGGTCCAGTAAAGTTAGACACATTTTTCAATGCAAAACATTTTTCATCAGGTCACTGAAGAATCACTCTCAGCACTACCAAGGCAAAATAACACATCTGTCTTGCCATTCAAGTTATCTGGTACAAGGCCGTCCCTGCTTATCCATCCAAGGGCTCTACTGTTGATGAAGAATGTTTCTGTATTTATAGGCAGGTTTTGCTTGAGAATTTCAAATAGGATCATGGAAAAGTGTCACTGGAAGAGGCCTCCAGAGGTTTCTTCAGTGCGCCCCTCTTCCACACTCATAATTAGTTTTGGTATGAAGCCTGTTAGTTCTACTCCAAGTCAGGCATTAGGACCGGGTATGGCCTGTGCTGAGAATTTTGGTTAGTTCCCATTTACTCCAGTAGGAGCTGGACTGGGGCTAGGTGGGATTGGAAACATGAGGTGCAGAATGTGCAAGCGCATGCAATGACCCTGTGGCAGAGTAAATGCTTGGTCTGAACATGGGAGCCCCAATCCAGAAATGATGCAAAACTTGCTTAATGTCGATAGGCCATTACAAGCTACAACTTGCTGTAAAAATATGCTAAAGCAGAGCTCATTGGTTGCCTCAATCCCATTTCTGTAACTTAATGTTTCCTTCTTTAACAAAAGATAGG
>NW_005843348.1:0-11664 GCF_000455745.1 Alligator sinensis | reverse complement strand
ACTAACTTCTATGGAGCATGATCATCAAGGCTTCATTTAAGAGGCTTCTACTGGCAGTAGACAAATCTGGTCCAATATGTTTCTGTACACTAAAATGAAGCGCCAGTACAAGCACAAATATTTCTTGCATAAAATACTCAACACTGGGTATTAAATATTTCAGAACAACCACAAATTTCTATCAGTTACTTTAATTGGCATAGGCTTCTTCTGTTCTGTTCTGTTTTGTTTTGTTTTTTTTAATTAAAACTTTTCATTTTCATAAAGGGGAAAAATAAAACAAACAAAAAAACCCATGAATGTTTTTCCTGTATTCCATTTCTTAGCAGTTACTTCGTCTTGGAGTTGCTCTTTGTCTCGTGGCCTGGAGTGAAAACTCCACTAACTGTTTGCCCATAGTTTATTGGTCTTACAACCTCTTATTCCTTCAGTGGCTTTTTCCCCACTGATAATTCACACTTCAATAATACGAGAGCTCTCTCTTCCTTCAGATCTTCCCAAGGTTCCCACTATTCTGTGATAAGAATAATTAGCAATAGCATTTAAAGTCACGTGGATGCTGTAGGAGGTTAGTTAAGAAACAGATCCATCTGGTTTGTTACAATGCTTTGGGTCCCATAAAGCCTAAAATAGGTCTCAATCCTGCAATTGTAGATCCATAAATGTGGGTCCTTGTGCCTCTGAAGATTGCCATTGATTTCACTAGAGATGGATCTAGTTGCAGCTTGAGGCCTGTGTGCTCTGTTTATTAGTAGAGATAAGATTGAGTTCATTTCTGATCTGAACAAATCAGTTACCTCTTATCTTTGAAGCTCTCCACTGAAAAATTGATCTTTGTTTTGTTTGGCATTTGTGCCTAGCACAAAAGGGCTTGAGTCTCTAGGTCTTTCCACAATGCAAGTAACAAAAGTTGATAAATGGTCATGTGAGCCGTGTGTGTGAAGATATGAAGCCCACCATGTCCAGTTGAACAAGGGATTAATCCAGGTAAACTGTCCTTTTCCTTTGCAAAAGTGCTTGGGGAAGAATTGTCTGGGGACCTGTGGAAGGTTCGTACCACGTTGGAAGACTGTTCTGGGTTGCACCTCAAACTGAAGAGTCTTTCCATTGACTTGTATTGATCTGTTTTGCTTTCATGATGTATTAACTATCCATCCTTGAGGATAAGGGGCATGCTTCCTGCCATTGTGTCTTGCCATAAATTTCTTTGCCTTCACCTGAAGCCCTGTCTTGGGGGAGCCCTCCTAATTTTTGGCTGTAGATAGTAAATACACTGAGCAGTGGTGGCTGATTTATAATGATGATGATGTCTTTGCAGAGAAGCATACAGTTCATAAGTAATTTATTACTACTATTGTGATAGCAACCATCAGGACCCTATTACTACTATTGTGATAGCCCAATCAGGACCCTATCATACCAGGCATTGTGCAAACAGGACAACGGCCCATGCCCCATAGAGCTCACAACACAGACTTCAGACAATATCTAACAGGTGGATAAGCCATAAAAGTGAAACCTAGATGGAGAGGAAAGGGAGAAGAGGGATAAGCAGTCAGATAAATTACTACTCAGTAAGCAGTATGATAAATTAGTACTCAGATATTTGACATTGCAAGTAACCAAGTGGTAGTGATTTGCAAGCTGCTATCTTAAAATGTAGGTTAAAAGGAGGCATTTAAGACAAAGTAATGACTCAGCTAATTTTTAAGTAAAAGAATTAATACAGTACTTGAATTAAAGGATCAGTTTGAACACATCCTAAGTCAGCTCTGAGCTAGACAAGTTACATTAGAATGCCAAGCTACATATTGTTACCAAAGCAAACCAGGATATTAGCTTGGATACAGTTTATATTATAAAGTGTATTCATATTCTTCCAAAATCTAGAGACTTTCACAGACAGTTGGTTTTAAACTTATAGAACTATAACCTCAAATCCAAAAAAGAAAAGAAAATCATAACCAAAAGTCAAGCACTTACTAAAACCATTTCAACAAAGGGAGACTCAAACAGAAAATGTTAACCAAAGTATTCTAGTCGTTTAGGAAGACAGAACACTCTACTTGTATTATGTGAAATAAGGTTAAAGCATATGCTATACCACATAATACTTCTGTTTCATTTGCTATTAACAGCTGTATACCATGTCCATCATGTTATCCTCTATTTTGGAAGGTGAGGCTGTTCAGGGGAAGAGCAAACAATGCCAAAATACATCTCCTAGTACAGCCTATTCTCTCTCTCTCTCTCTCTCTCTCTCTCTCTCTCTTTGTTATATTAATAACATAAAGATAATCAAGTTGCTGAGCTTTCCCTTAGTAGTGGACATCGAAGCCGAAGGGAGGTTAGTACTCAGATCCCACTGTGAGGAGGGGAAACTAACAAAGGAAGTTCTTTTTAACACAGTGTGTAATTCACGTGTGGAACTCACTGTCAGCTTGCATAGCATCTTGTGGCAGTTTAGCCACATTTAAATAGGGATGAGACAAATTCTTAGAGGTGCATCCATAGCTATTATGCACAGGAGTTCGGGGTACAGCCTCCGAATCAGAACTTGCTAGACCTTAAACGCTGGAGGCTGCAAGTGAGAGAAGAACAATGGGAAAAACACTGGTCATACCCTGTTCATTCTCCCTTTCAGTATGCACTCTGCCACTGTCTGGGAGAGTATACTGGGTAAGATGGACCTATGACCCAGTAAATGGCAGCTCTTGCGTTCTTAACTGAGGCACAGAGAAGGGAGGCAACACAACTAAGGTCACTCAATTGGTGGCACAGCCTGGAATAGAAGTGCAAGTCTCCAAAGTCCCAACTCCAGGACTACATCCTTTAGTCCAGCCGTTCCCAAACTCTGACAGATTGCGCATCACCAATTTAAAAATTATATGACCTTAAGTACAACCAGCAAATTTCTCAGTCCACCCTTAAGTACCACCAGCAAATTTTTGTCATATAATTATAATAAGTCTGTTAACATGTACCACTGACAGGTTGTCTGCATACCACTGGTGGTATGCATGCCACAGACTGGGAACCACTGTTCTAGTTTGCAGCACTTTGATACAATATAAGCTTTTGTTGCATTCATGTAAAGAAAAACACATGATAGGTCCTGGAAATAAGTAACAATGCACACAGTACATAGTTCAGACTCAGTCTGTCTGTACCTGTGTCTCCTGTCTCACACCTGCTCATAGTTTCATAGTTTCAGGGTCGGAAGGGACCTAATAGATCTTCTAGCCCGACCCCCCGCCAGGGCGGGAGAACAACCCAAAAACACAAACAAAACCACTCACCCTAAAAACAAAAACGGGACTCAAATGAGTCCAGCCAGGTAAGTATCCAGCCTCTTCTTAAAGATCCCCAGGGTAGGGGCCAGCACCACCTCCCTTGGAAGTTGGTTCCAGCTCCTAGCCGCCCTGACTGTGAAGTAGTTTTTTCGGATGTCCAATCTGTACCTCCTCTCCATCAACTTGTGCCCATTATTCCTTGTTATGCCAGCAGGGGCTAGGGGAAACAGCGTCTCCCCCAAACCCTTCTGGTTCCCCCTAGTGAGTTTATAGACGGTCACCAGGTCCCCCCTCAGCCTTCTCTTGTGGAGGCTGAATAGGTTCAAGTCCCGCAGTCTCTCACTGTAGGGTCTGCCCTGTTGTCCCCGGATCATGCGGGTGGCCCTCCTCTGGACCCTCTCCATGTTGTCCACATCCCTCCTGAAATGGGGCGCACAGAACTGGACACAATACTCCAGCTGCGGCCTGACCAGCGTCGCATAGAGGGGGAGGATCACCTCCCTGGCTCTACTCGAGATGCACCTGTGGATGCACGACAAGGTCCGGTTAGCCCTGCCAACCATGACCTCGCATTGTCGGCCCATGTTCATCTTGGAGTCAATAATGACACCAAGATCCCTTTCCGCCTCCGTGCTCTCAAGTAGGGAGTTCCCCATCGTATAAGTGTGCTGCTGGTTCCTACTACCCAAGTGCAGCACCCTGCACTTGTCCGTATTGAAACGCATCCTGTTCCTGTCTGCCCACCCCTGTAACCTATCCAGATCCTTCTGCAATCTCTCTCTCCCTGCTAGCGTGCTCACCTCCCCCCAAATTTTGGTGTCATCAGCGAATTTAAACAGGTTGCTCTCCACCCCAACATCAAGATCGCTGATGAAGACATTGAACAGCGCAGGGCCCAGGACCGAGCCCTGAGGGACTCCACTACCCACCTCCCCCCAAGTCGAATATGATCCATCCACCACCACCCTCTGAGTGCGACCCTTCAGCCAATCTGCAATCCATCTGACCGTGTAGGCATCTATGCCACAGTCGCCTAGTTTACTAATTAGGATGGGGTGAGAGACGGTGTCAAAGGCCTTGCTGAAGTCCAGAAAGACTACATCCACCGCGACACCTGCATCCATGGCCTTTGTGACCTGATCATAAAAGGCAATCAGGTTGGTCTGACATGATCTCCCCCTAATAAATCCATGCTGATTGCCCCTGAGCATCATCTCGGATGCCGGCCCATCACAAATGTGCTCCTTGATGATCTTCTCAAAGAGCTTCCCCAGGATTGAGGTAAGACTGACGGGCCTATAATTGCCCGGGTCCTCCCTTTTCCCTTTTTTGAAGATGGGGACCACATTAGCTACCTTCCAATCGTCTGGCACCTGGCCCAAGCACCACGATCGCTCGTAGAGCCGTGCCAGGGGCCCTGCAATAACCCCAGCCAGCTCCCTCAGCACCCTGGGGTGGAGAGCATCCGGACCCGCTGACTTGAACGCGTCCAGCCCCTCCAGAAGCTCTCTAACCCGGTCCTCCCCAACCTGAGGTCTGAAGGCGATCCCCTCGCGTCCGGCTTCTATCACAGCAGGGAAGTCCCGGTCCCTGCACAAGAAAACGGAGGTGAAGAATTGGTTAAAGAGGTCCGCTTTATCCTCTGACGCAACCACCAGATTGCCCCGCATATCCTGCAGGGGCCCCACATTACCCGGCGCCTTCTTCATCCTCCCAATATATTTGAAAAAGGACTTTTTGTTATCCTTAATCCTGGACGCTAATCCGAGCTCTATCTCCGCCTTGGCCTTCCTAACAGCCCGCCTGCAGGCCCGAGCAGAGGAGGTATACTCCTCTTTGGAGATTACACCCCCCTTCCACCGGGCGTACGCCACCCTTTTGGCAAGCAGGCATTCCCGGACACCCTTGGTGAGCCAGGGGGGCTTTTGGACACTCCTGCCCGCCTTGCTTCTTGTCGGGATGGACACCCCTTGGGCCCCGAGTATCGTTTCCTTAAGGAACGACCACTCCTCTTGGACGCTGAGTTCCTCTGCCCTCAAGGACCCCAGTTCCTCTCCCACTAATCTCCTCATCTCACTGAAGTTGGCCCTCCTGAAGTCTAGGGCCACCACCTTGCTGCGGGCCCTTGACACTCTACGCTGGATGGTGAATTCCAGCACGCGATGATCACTATTGCCCAGGTGGTCAAGAACCTGGAGGCCTCTTACCAGGTCGTCGCCTGCGGCCAGGACCAGGTCCAGCAGAGCATCTCCTCTGGTGGGACTGTGCACCTCCTGAATCAAGTGGAGGTCCTGCAACTCGGCCAAGAACTTCCTGGAGCGGTCCGTCCCGGCTGACTGCTCCTCCCAGCAGATGTCCGGGTAATTAAAATCGCCCATGACAACTACATCCCTTGCTTTTAGTGTCTCCGCAAGCTGGCCTGAAAATTCCCTGTCCAGCTCCTCCTCCTGATTGGGGGGTCTGTAATAGACCCCCACCGTCAAATCCCTCTCGCCTTGCCCCCCCTGGATCTTGACCCAGAGCACTTCAGCTCGCCCTTCCCCTGACCCCATACTGCTGGCAGAGGATGTGTAGTGCTCCTTGACATAAAGTGCCACCCCCCGCCTTTTCTGCCTTCTCTATCCCGCCTGTACAGCCTATAGCCCCTAATGTTAACTGCCCAGTCATGGGATGAGTCCCACCATGTCTCTGTTAACCCTACGACATCTGGATTTGAACTAGCTATTCTGAGGGTGAGTTCCTCCTGTTTGTTCCCCATGCTACGAGCATTGGTGTACAGGCATTTAAGGCCTTGCAAGACTGTGTGCCCCCCCACCCCCTGATTAGCCAGACCATCAGGACCCCTGTTACTTACCTTTGCACCCCTTGCCCTGATGGCGTCTCCTCGTCTTCCTGCAGCCCCCTCCCCCGGCGAGTCTAGTTTAAAGCTCGCCGTACGAGATCAGCCAACCTGGAAGAGAAGATACGCTTGCCATTAGGGGAGAGATGAAGCCCATCCCGCCCCAGCAATCCCCCCTCCCGAAAGCATGGGTCGTTGTCAAGGAACCCAAGGCCTGCCCGGCGGCACCAGCTGCGTAAGCGCTGGTTGACCTCACCAATGCAGGTCCCATGCCTCTGTCCCCGCCCCCTCACCGGAAGAAGAGAGGAAAAAACCACCTGCGCCCCCGTCTCCTTCAGCCTGGTCCCCAGAGCCTCGAAGTCCCTCATAATACGGTCAGGGTTGCCTCTTGCCGCGTCGTTCGTACCCACATGGACGACAACCATGGGGTACCGGTCTGCAGGCCGGATGCAGGCCGGGATCCTCTCCGTGATGTCCCTGACCCGAGCCCCAGGCATGACGCAGACCTGCCGTGACATGGGGTCGGGCCTGCAGATCGGACCTTCCAGCCCTCGCAGGAGGGAGTCCCCGATGACTAGGACCTGGTGTTTCTTCCTCCTGGTGTTCTCTCTCCTCCCAGTCTCTGTCTTGCGTGGAGCGGCATCGTCCCCTGCAGGGCCAACTCCTCTGCCCTCATCCGTCGCCGCTGCCAAAGCATCAAACCTGTTCCCCAGCTGGTTCACATAGCTCCTGTGGCTATGAGATGTTTGGGCTGCAGTAATGTCTACCAAAGGTCACAGCACTAAACGAGCATTTCCCAAGTAAATGGGGATCAACACAGTTTAATGAGCATGGGGTGACTGGTTCCCTTTATCACAGGTTGTTTATACCATGGTGCATTACCAAATACTTTGCCATGCATTATGTAAGCATCAATATTCCTTGAATGCAACATTAAACGTTCCCTGTATTTAATATTTCACACTAACCTTAAATTCCACCAGATACTTCAATTGCAGGGAGACTCCTGGGTGTTTTTTTGTTTGGTTTTGTTTTTTGTAACTTTTTTTGCTCAGAATAATAAAAAATCTTTTTAATCTTGTAGGTTCAGCTGAGTGTTCTTCATTGGTGGTGATAAATTGGATTGGTGACATTGCTGCTGCTTCTAATAGTCCCTGCACATAAATGACTGTCACCTATTCCCTAAGTCTAAAATGTTCTAATAACAGTTACTCTGTTTTCCCTCCAACCCAGTGAAACAAGCAATCGGCTTCAGTTCTTCTACATTCAACTTCAGTTAGGTTTGGAAAAAGTGAAGTGTGTGTGTACATTTGTGCACACCTTAAGTGGGAATTTATTCTCAACAATGGTCATATAATTTGTCCAAATTCTTTAGCATAGTCATTTCTTTTTCAGCTGTCTGGGGCTGGAGTTCATTTTCAATGTCTAGAGAAGCACAGTAATGTACCTCTGGGGCAAGAATAATTAAGCTACTCTCCTTACTCCTAAAACATTGCTTCTTGACTTAAGGCATTTGTTTCCAAACTCCGGTTGAAGTTGATTTACGTTGATCAACTTCGGGCTGTACTTTATGCAGGTCCTAGTACTGAACTCCTCATTTGGGCAAAAAGCTCAGCAGAGTCCACGAGTGTCTTTCCTGAGCAAAGATTTCACAATTTCCCCCCTCTCCTTTTCCGGGATCGATTCCATGCCATTTCTCTTATTGTGGCATCTGAATGTCTGGCCTTGTTAAAGAATCAATGGGAGATTTGAGTTCAGAGTGGCCAAGAGGATTTCATTCATGATGCCTGCTAGGGTGTCAAACAGGTTTCTTGAGAGCAATGCACTTATTATCCCTGTTGTTTCCAGTATCACCGACCTTCCTTCTCCTCCTCAAAAACCCATACATGCACAATTCAGCTTGGAGAAACTGGGGAATAAACACATCCTCTAGTGTATCCCAAAGTGTTTCTTTTTCCTTATCAGCCCCATAATGATAGTGCAGTGATGGCAGCTTAATATGAGCTTCCCCACTGCTACGGAGGTGAAGGTTGCACATTTATTTTGGGAAATAATGATGCAGTTAATGATAGCACTTGACTTTTGTCTTTCCCTTCCTAATGGGGAAGCTGTGGTAGACCCTTTTATTCAATGCAGTAGAAGAAATGCAGAAGCCCCGTATACTGTTGAAATCTGCACAAGCCATGAAGAGCATGTGGCATTGATGTCAATTGTTTTGAGTCACTGTTCATTTGTCGTGCACAAACACAACACATTTTCCAGTGCTCCATTTCATCCTGTCTAGCAGTAGAAGTTGAATGTAAAGTCTGATCTCTGGCATCAAAATTCAGGCTATGTTACAAATAACACACTTTTCTAACTGTCCTGTGACTCCTTTCTCATCTGTGTCTGTTAAGAGCAGGTAGAGGAAGCCATTTGCAGGGTACAGCATCTTTTTTTGGTCCAATAAAACCAGCAGCTATTCTCTACATTCTTAAGTGCTGCCTATTGGAATTTTTTTCTATTGGCTGTTTGCATATGTGCAGCGACCCAGCATATGATCATGCTTTGGGTAACTAAATGGGAGGGAGACAAAATGACCACACAGATGCTTTTCCTGGCCTGGGATTGATCAATCACCAGTCTACTCTAACTACTATCAGTCAGAGTTACCCCAAGGGAATTGTTCTGTTAGATAAGTGCTCCCCTGTCCCTGTAGCATCCTTCCCACAGAGTACCCGAGGAAGATGATATGGAAACCTCAGTGACGGAAACCTCAGCTACTACATTTGAAGGATTTTTCTGGCCACTTAATATCGTTCTGACCAGCACAACGGACCACAGTGGTGACCTATTACCTGGTCCTTATTCTTATTCTTATTTATATTACAGTGGCACCTTGAAGATGGAGGAGGAGGGAGGCCCCATTGTGCTGGATACCGTCCAAATGTATAGTAATACAAAGTTCCTTCTCGATGGAGTATACATAAGGGCAAACAAGCCCGGGAGGGGAAAAGTCCTTGAAAGGAGAAGTGACTTGGCCAAAGTCATATAACAGTAAATGCAGATCACAAATCCAGATCCTGTGATCCTGCCTACATCCTGCACTGCTGTTATGGCTTTCCATTAGAATACCATTATTTTTTAACACAAAATCTTCCCTTATTTTACAATGAAAGAAAGTGAAGAACTAAAATACATCTAAAAAAAAAAAAGGTTGGTCATTCTGAATTCCTATTAGTATAATAAAATTAAAAAAAACAAACAGAAATTACAATGATGCACCCTATTTGATGGATGAAAACTCTTGTTGATTTCATCCAAATTCTTTGGCAAGGCAAAGTAGCAATTTTTTTTTTTTTTTGCTTACAATTTTGTGGTGCATGTCTACACTAGCATGTCTATACTTTTATAAAATTCCATTCAAGCTCTATTTAATATGCACCAGAATTATTGTACTTGCTATATATCAACTTTAAATCTGTTTCAATACAACCTTAAATACCTTTCTTGCAGTATATCACTTCATCAGTCTAGCTTAACTAGAGCTGCTTTGTCATTTTTTATTGCCCCCATAAAATCTAGGAATGGAACACTTTGATTTTTCTAGCAGTAATTTTTATTACTTAGGCTTTTTATAAAGTACTTGTCAATGAGATATAGTACTTGCACAGAGTATATTTTTCAGCTCTGCATTATATTTTTATTTCAATTTATTTTAGATGGAATGAGTAACATTCATCTAATACCTATGGTATTTCAAATGAGTGTATTATGAATATAATTAGAATGGATATAAACCTACTTCGTTCATCAAGATTCCTATATTTTGTTGCCTGCATCTAAGTGTATGGCATCTTTCAAGTAAGCCTTTAAATGATAACTCACATTGTGCTTTTAATGCTGCACATAAAATCAATCACAATGTAGGGGAGGGAGGGAAATTAGTTTCTTGTAATTTTTATGTTTTAATTTCAATTTTTTAGAGCTGTCTAGATTTTTCCTTGGAGTGAGTTGTACCAGAACTTTTTATTCCCCCCCACAACCTTAGGCATATAGAAATTGCCATATTAGATAAAGCCGGTGATCTATCTAGTCTAGTAGTCTGCCTGTTTCTTAGACTCGTAAGAGGAAAATGTAAAATATGATGCTACATGTTATGGAAATGTCTGTTCACTGGGAGAGATTCTTCCTAACCTGCTTCAGTTTTAGTTTAGTGTGTGCCCTGTAGCATGAAGATTTATAGCCTTCTCAAAAAAAATGAAGATACAATTGTTTAATTCTCTCCTTCCCTTCCCTCATTGGAGATATCGGTTCTAGTCCAGGTCCTGCCGCCTTTCTTGACTTTCCTCAGACAAGTCATTTCACCTTTCTGTTCCTTGATTTCCTCTTCTATCATTATCCTGACAGTAGTATATGGCTCTCTGCCCTTCAATGCAAATGTGACAGGTGGGCGGGACTGGAAGTCCCACCCCCTTCACTCCGCCCCCTTTCCCCTTTTATGGTGTGTGACGTCACCAACCACACCCCCTGACCCTGGTCACGTGGTGCATGGCATCAGCAACTCTGCCCCTGACCCCGGTCACGTGGTGCGTGACATCAGCAACTCCGGTCACATGGTGCGTGACATCAGCAACTCCGCCCCTGACCCCAGTCACATGGTGCGTGACATCAGCAACTCCGCCCCTGACCCCAATCACGTGGTGTGTGGCACCAACACCACATGGTTTATGACATCAGAAGGACAACCCAGGCAGAACCTCAAAGCCCAACCCTTCATGCTGCAAGACCCTCCCTAGATCACATGGTGCTGTTATGGCCTATCAGGTCCCTGACCACTCTAACCCCGCTATGCTGGAGCACAGGCGTGGCCTATGGGGTGATAGGGTGGTGATGTGACCCCTCTAACAACCTGCCCCAACACCCCCAACCAATTGGCAGGGGTTTCAGAGGCCTCAGACCTCCCAAGAACAATCCTGAACCAATTGGAATGAGTACAGTGGGGGGGTTTAGGCGGCAAACCCACTAGGTCTATCTGCTTTCCCAAACGACCCCTCTGTTTATCTGCACGCTAAGGCAAGCAAGGGTAGATATGGATTCTTTCACAACGCCTGTAGGCCCACTCACTACACAACCAAGACCAGCGTTACCATAGAAATAGTTTTGAGGAGGAGACCCGGCTCCTTGCCCAAAGACTCTTTGAGATGCCTGACCCTGTTGGGGAAGAGCCTGTGAACAGGCAATTGGAGGAGACCCAGGACCTCGACGCAGACGTTGAGACTTTGGAAGATGGTATCTTTGTGCCTGAGCCTGCGTGCGAAGTAGAGGTCACTGCAGAGGAGGGACTGGTAAGAGACTTGGAGCATGAATGTGGGGGTCTTTGGGTTGTGACGGTAGTGGTGGGTGGTTCACTTCATGGCACGTGTGTGTTTGGAAGTAGATAAGGACTGATTGAACAGCAGCTAACTAACTTAGTCCTTTATTTGAATTCCTTTGCAGCTAGATGAAGGCTTTTTAATGATACCAGAAAACCTCCTCACCAGTACACCAGAA
>NW_005843347.1:189985-190199 GCF_000455745.1 Alligator sinensis | reverse complement strand
GGGGCCCTTGAGGGAGCGCTGTGCCACGTGGAGGACGGCCATCTCAAATATGTGCTCTGATGTCTTGACCGGTCTGGGCGACCAGGTGGGCGCAGTGGCCGACTGTGGCTTCCGGCTTGTGCTGTTCCCTGGGCCCTCACCAGGCTGCTTTTGTCTTTCACGGGATGAGATGCTGAAGGTTTTTGCACGTGTACTATGGGACAGGGAAGGGCGG
>NW_005843347.1:183171-189875 GCF_000455745.1 Alligator sinensis | reverse complement strand
CTTGTTGGTGGGTTTGATGGTTTTTTTGCTTTCTGTACCTGACCTTCCCTGAAATAAAGTAGTTAAAAAGTCAGAAGTCCGTCCTTCCTTCCTTCCTTCCCTGCTGCCCAGCCCTGACAACAGCTGCCACCATGCCCCACACCTGCCTGAGCAGCCTCCCTCCCCGCTGCCTTCCCCCCCCCCCCCCTGCCACTTCCCTCTCCCTGCCGGCTGTTGGCAGGGCCCCCTTATTGCTCCCCTCTCCCCTCCCTCCTAGCCCTGACAACAGCTGCCACTGTGACCCCCCCCTTTTGCCTCCCCCCACCCCGCTCACCTCCTTCCCTTCCTGTCTACCACATCCCCCTCCCTGCCAGCTGTTCTGGGGGGGTGAAAGGGATGGGTGGTGTGGGGGGCACCACCACCATGACCCCCCCTTGCCCTCAGACAGGGAGGTATGGAGAAGCTCCGCTACTCATGCAGCCATGGTGTGTTCTCTGTGGCCACAAACTTCCCTGGCAGCAGCTCAAACCTGGGCCCACACAGCTTGGGCGCACGCAGACAATCACTGCCTGCCCTCTCGGCAGCACATGTGCAGTTGGCCAAAAGTGTTATGGACAGATAGACACACAGACAGACAGACTAAGCCCTTTATTATATTAGAATGTAGACATTACTTGAAAGGAACAGTTCCTTGCATTCACCTTCCTAGCCAAACTTAACATTAAACAAAATGGAAAAATAAAAATTTATCCAAAACAGAATTAAAAAAACCTTAGCAACTAAGGAACTGAACTTGCTAACATGGTTTAGTTAGCCTGAGGTGCCTTGAACTTCCACCTGGAACTAAAGGTCTTGAGCACTAGAGTTGTCAGGTGGCACCATATCTATCTTATAAAATAATTCCCATTGCTCACCTGCAATACTACTTGCCTCAGACAAAATGGTAGACTTAGTGCTACTTATCTCCCTTCCTTCTGGAAGCTAGAGGTAGGATTGCTTTCCGAGTGCATAGTTATATGGGGCAACAACTTCATATAATGCTATGGATAAGCCTTGTTATACTACTGGGCAATCATTAATGTTCATCAGAGATCCACTGCAACAAGTGCTCAGAAATGTGCTTAGATGGCCCACTTGCAGTCTTTTCGTGGGTCAAGCTACTCAAATAATCTCTTACTTGGGAGCAGCTCACCCAACAGAACCATTTCTACTCTTTGTTCATTCTGCTAAGCCAGCAGCCGCTCCGGCCTTCCTCCAGAGGATTACTTAACTGCAGAGAAGCAACATTCTACCGTATCCACCAGTCCACCCTTACCTGAGCCAGGTTGTCTCCCTTTATTCTTTCTCCAATCCTGGCATTAGTTGCAGGTATAGTGGGGTAGAACTAACTTGGCTCAGAGCTTCTCTTTAACCTCTTCTTCAATAGAGGAAAACTCCTCTGCCCCATCACATACAGACTCATATCATTTTCTTGAAGTGATGGCTGTTCCCAGAATCCCAAATATATATACATATTGTGACGGGCTAGCTGGCAGTGACTTAGCCCAGGGGTTTTGAAAGGGCAAAAGATGATTGGAGGACTTGGGATTCCCTTTTCTCATCAATCTGGTAATGATCTGGCCCAGGGGTTTTGAAGGGGTAAAAGATGATTGGAGGACTTGGGATTCCCTTTACTCACCAATCAGGCCCCAGAGACTCACTCTCCATGTCCCCTGATTGGCCCCTTGGGTCACCTGGAGGGGGATAAAAGGGGCAGCGCAGCTGACTCAAGAGAGACCAGCAAGGGACCACAAGGAAGGAGCTTCTAAGAGCTGGCAAGAGCTGGGTAATGGGGTGGGAGCAGTTGCCCCAGAAGCACCTGAAGGAGTGGGACCTGCAGGCAGCAATTGGACCTGCAGGCAGCGCGGCATGCGGCCAGCAGGAGAGGCTCCCTGCTGGGCTCCAGGATCCCCTATGAGAGGCTGTGGCCAGCAGGAGAGGCTCCCCAGCTCCAGCAAGGATCTGAGCAGTGACCTGAGAGGTTCCCAGCCCTGCTTCCAGCTCCTCCAATAAGAGGCCAGGCAGCTTCACATGCGGCCGGGGCTCCGGGAAGGTCAAGACCCCTTGCAGCTTGGAGCAGTACCAGCACTGGTGGCTGTGTGGCAGAGTTTCTGTTACACATGGGAGATCTGGGTTCAAGTTCCAGGTGGGGTGAGTGAAGTAACAGGGAGAAATCCTTGTTGCAGTGGAAAGGGGTCATCGTGTTTTCCCTCTTTCCCCACCTGCAGGTACCTAGGCCCTATATTCCTTCTTATTTTATATTTTGTGCCTTTTATATTTCACCAACCAGTATTGTTTGTTCTGCTTTTTGTGTTTTATATTTTGTTAACCCTGTCTTTTGTCAATGATTGCAAGTGTCTAACTTTTGTTGAATCCTGCCCCCTCGGGGTGTTGTAGTGTCCCCTATACCCCCTGGTTTATGCCTGTTATGTTCCCAGTACTGTTCTCTCATTAAAAGGTATATGGTTAAGGCCCCATTGGTGGTCTGACTCTGCTCTATAGTGGGAGGAGAGTCCCTACACTTCCCACAGCGCTTGTGCACCTGCTCTGATCCCTTCAACTGGAGAGGGGGTACCTCTTGGAGCACCGCCCAGGTTACAATATTTTCATAGCTGAGCATTTAGCCATCCAATTTGGTTGACACTCACCTTGCAGCTGATCTCCAGTTTTAACCATATTGCAGTAAGAAGACTGTACTAAGCCCTTACTTGGAGGCACCCTAGGAAAAGTGCTTAGTTTTGTACTTACTGAGAAACCACTTCAAGACTGGGCCTGTTTAATGAACTCCTTCAATTTTCTCAAGATCCTTATTAAGATTAGCATTGGACGTCTTTGTACAGCAGTGCTTAGTCTCCAAAGTTCTCAGCAGTGCTCTAGTTGTTGATTCAGGTACCTACATTTGGCGCATACATTTTTGCCATCTAAAGAATTTTGGTTTCCTTTCAGTTCGCTGGTGAAACCTAACCATACTGCGATCTACCTGCATGCCTTATTGGTTAACTTGTCTTCCAGGTATATTGCTGTTGTTGTAGGGAATTTGTTTTTTTGTTTGTTCAGCTTCAGCATAGCAGTTGGCTCTTTCAAAGCTGCCCAGAGCCTTTTCTGCTCATGCCTTTCTGCTGATTTTCTTCAGATCAAAAAGTCATCTGCATAGACCATAGTACCCTCTATACCATAAAATATGTGTTCCAGTGAAACACTTTGAGTACTAAACACAATCCAAATGGCTGTCTGTATAAATAGTGTCTCCCAAAGGGACTGTTGAATACATGCAGACATGAGCTTTGTTTTTCTAAGGGCACCTGCCAGAACCTGCTGATGCATCTGGCATAGAAATATATTTGGCATCAGCCGTTGCTTGCAACATTTCTCTCTTCACAGGTAGTGGAAAATGTTTCCCTTTTATGCTTAGTTTTTTCAAGTCTGGCTAAAATAAAAGGTTCCATAGTGTTTTTCTGTACTGGCCAATGAACTTACCCACTCTACTGATTCTACTGTTTGTACTGTGATTCCCCGAGCCATAAACCTATTTGGGTCTTCTATCATCTGCTTAAGATGAGACAGATTACTACTGTTACCCCAATTTTTACCTGTTTATTTTGACTCTCTGGCATTTTCTTCCAACTTACTCTCAATGTTTTTGGCTACACACTTGCAGACTCTGCATCACTGTCCATTTATTTGTTTTCAGGCTGTCAATTCCTGTTTTAATGCTAAATTCATTTAAACCAGTGGTACTTCACAGGTCTATATCCATCACACCTCCTTTCTTGTATTTAGTTTTTTTTCTCTAATATCTACAGTGTGAGAACACTGTCTGCCCTCTGCAAGTTGGTCTGGACTGGGTGACTTCCAAGTATTGGCAACTCAGAATACTTTGCCAAGGTCTAATTCTAGATCTTCCAGTAGTTCCTTTCTAGATTGCAGTCATAATCCAGATTGACACCAACATTACAAGACTGGCTCCTCACTCTGAGATCAGTCACAAACACTTCTAGTTTCATCTTCCTCTTCTGATTAAAAAGATCTCATGTATTTCACTTCAGTGTGGAGTGCAGTACTCAAAATTCGATACCACTGTTTCGTAGATGGAAGTTGGTGTAGAATGAGCTAAACTAGCTTTACAAACACTAGTTTGTCTACCAGAAGCAATGTAGTCTTATCAGTATGAAGCTCAGCGAGGGCTAAGAAGTCTGCACAGAGATTTGTGGTGCCATGCCTAGATTTGTTTTTGTACCCAGCCAAGCTCATTCACAGCTGGCTTGGTATCACTGTGCTCCACACCATAGCGGCAACATACCCATGGTTAGCCTCCTCTGCTTGAGTTAACTGAAAACTATTAAAAGCATCAAATCAATCACTGTCAAAGTGTCAAAAATATGATTAAATGGCTTTGTTTTCATTGGCTCCCTGAGCATGCAAATACAAAGTGAGGCATTATTTGGACTTCTTCTGTTGTCCTTAAACTGTTCTATTGCTTCATTCAGGGTATTTTAAAAATACACATATATCTGATGTTTTATTTGCTATCATGCAAAATCCAGCAATCTCCTTGGGACAAAGTGCTTCACAGAGGTCTGTTGCATTCAATGCCTCATTTCTAGCAGGTTGTAAAACCATGTCTGCATGGTAAACTTACCATGCTCAGTAGTGCCTTCCAGCACGCTGTGCCGCCCAGGGCATGCTCCCTCCTACACCAAAAATAGTGTAGCCATATCTGGTGGGTGCTTTGTCAGGTTTAATAGTACTGCTCAATGACAGGGTCAATTAGTGTGCCCCCATGCTGATTAGCTGACTGTAGTACCACATGGACATTGCTATGCTGCTTTTGGTTTTAGAAACTACCTGTAGAGAGCAGCCTGGCTTGCTTGAGGGTGTCACTGCTGGGCTTGGTAAGTTATCTTGGTAGACATATCTAAGTTACGTAATAGTACAATTGTTTTCACTCCTGCCAGGCTAGTTCCTGATCTTGGTAGAGAAAGTAAGGGTACAGTGGTAGCTGATTTCCCTTATCTTTGGCATACAGTGAGTAGATACAAGCATTACATATAGACTGACCTAACCAAGGTTAGGTCAATCAAAATGCCTGAGTGTACAGGTGCTCACAGAGCTTAAATTGCCCCCAAAATGATGGGCCTGATCTAAGTTAGTTCACCTCAGGAGGTGAACTGACTTTAGGTTGGTAAAGTGTTTACCCAATCTAAAATGGGTTAACCTGGTCTAATGCCTGCATGTGTTCACAGCACAGCCCCAGGGCTGGGAAAGCTGAACCACTCTCCGCAGCCCCAGGCTGTGCTGTTCCTACCCTTCTAACCTGGAGTGGGCTATTTTTAGTCCCTTCATCACTCCTGTCCTGGGACTGGGCAATTTTCCCTATGATCCAACAGCCTCCCTGATCCTGCAAGCTTCTCCTCCCCTAAGTTACTGTCCATGCCATACCTGGCAGTGGTGAACGCCTTCATGCACCACTCCCTGTTTAGGTGGTTTAAAGTTAGCCACATAAACCTAAACTAGGTCCTACGAATGCTTGTTTGCACTTTTTGGGCATGTCCAGATGACCAAGCATATGCAGTATGTGGCACTGCAGACCCGTCTGTGGCACCGCACATGCAGGCATTCCCTGTGCTGCTAATTTGCAGCCTTGGGGGGAGGAGAGGGGGATTTGACAACAGGACACCCTGGTGTGAAAAAACCCCACAGCAGAAAAAAGCAGGGCAGTGCATATGGTGGTAGCATATACCACCTGAAACTGGAGCCTGGACGGCTGGAGCCACACTCGAGATGCCGGCTAAGCTCCAAACCCCGGCTGCCAGCCAGGCTGTGCATGCCCAGATTGCTGCCGCTGGAGCCCCAGGAGGCCCCCAGGACCCCAGGTAAGGCTGCTGGGGTCAGTGCCAGACTCCTCTACCCCACCTGGGGCAATGTGCTGCGCACAAGAGCATGCGTGCATGGGTATTCACTAGGGATAGGCAGCAGTGGAAAATATTGTGCTGCTGCTGTTTGTCCCAAGGGAAATGCACGTGCCTGCATGTCTAGATCCAGCCTTTGGTAGCACACAGGCTTACAAGTGCTTACCTCACTGCACAAGCGCATGGTGGTTTAATGATTGCAGACTCTGACTTGACAAGCTGGGGTGCCCTTATTGATCTTAGAGAATTTTCCAGTTCCTTGTCACAGTCAGTTCCTTAAAAAAAGAGAGTGCAAAATTAGCAACATCAAGAATGTTTTTTTTAAAAAAGAGCTCTTTGGAGCAACTGCAAATTTTCAAATCAGCTCTAATTAGCAAAAGGCAAATATATATTCAAGGGACAAATTTACCTGCAAGAAACAGAACACAAACTGGCCAATCTGAAGAATCCTTTAATGAATAGCCCAGCGTCCTGTATGTCACACACTGACACAATTTTGTTAGGGAATAAGCTTTCTGCCCTCCACGCCTATCTTTTGAAAAATCCATTTCTCATCTTTGTGGGGATAAGAAAAAAATGGAAAATCCTTTATGGAGAGAAAGAAAAGCAAAATTCAAGGTAAGAGCTAAACATAATGCACAAAAAACCCAATATGCATCAAGCAACTATTCAGCCACTGCAGCCTGATCAAACAAATTATCTCTGACCCAACTCTATTAACATTCTGCGGGTGCAGAGCTAACACTGTCTATGTACTTGGAGGAAGAAAGGACAAGA
>NW_005843347.1:173899-183140 GCF_000455745.1 Alligator sinensis | reverse complement strand
GAAAGAAAAGACAAAAATAAAACTTAAGTACATTCCTAGGATTATTTGCTTTATGTACCATATAGAAGCAAAGTTTAATGCAAATACCAGACATCTCACCCACTGCCCAACTGGCTATAGTATGCATTGTCAGAACTGCTGGCCACAGCGCTGCAGGTTCCAAGTCTAGATCTGAACATCAGGGCACTTTCTTTCCAAGATACTTGTTTTATATATGATTGACTTAAAACCAGGGAGAGAGTCTTTTCTGTTTTAGCAAACCTTTAAGGCATATCTCCACAGAGGGATGATATAAAGCATGTGTAGCTATACCTGAACATGTTAATCTTGGGTACCAACAGCTGTGAAACCTCTACAGCACAGACTTCAGCTCCCAAGCAAGGGTATTAAGGATTCTAGTGCTGCTGTAGTTTCTTTTCATTTAGTGCCCAATCTAGCTAGAGCAATGGTTCTCAACCTGTTTAGTTTTGGGGCAACCTTTCATAACTATTTAAAAATTTGACAGCACCCCAGGGGAGAACAGCTGGTGTGCTGCCTCCGCTTATCTCATGGTTCTCAACTGGGGTGCTGCAACCACAGCCAGGTGAAGCTGCCCTGCATCCTCAGTGCCCAGTCAGGTAAGTCTGAGCTCTTGCAGCAGCCTTTCTTGGTCCAGCCCTCCACATGCCTCCTGAAAACACCTTCTGTTACTGGGAGACGCTGTCCAGGATTGGACTAGGAAGGGCTACAGCAAGAGTTTAGGCATCTGTAATTCAGCAGCATTTAACTTTGTATTCATGGAATACATGGAATAATTTGGCAGGCCAATTTCTTCACTGCTGCATGACTTGTACACCTGTAGGATTGTAAGCAGATGCAATGAATGTTTTCCAACCTTTTCCTTCAAAATTAACCGTAAGCTCTTTTTCAAAATTCTGTTGGTGTGTGCTGTTTGAAATAAACTTTGCAAACCATGACATATGATCTGAAAAAATGTAATGCTTTTCAAGTCTTTTGCATATAATTCTGCCTTTGTAAATTCAATGACATGACATGGATCAGGTGACTATATGCCCAAGAAAAGAGAATTCTGTCTGAAGCAACATTTAGCAAACTTCTGTTTCAGTCCCACTGAACTGATGTGCTTTAGAATGACCTGTAACTGTTTTTCATGTTCTTTTGGTGTCTTTCAAAACACAGTGAAGTCATCTAGGTAATCTGGACTACAGATTGGTTCTTAAAGACCACTGACCTCATGTACATTGCTGAGGCTTGCCTGTGTGACACCCATTTAAAATGGAAATAACCTTTGTGTTTGATAAATACTCTGAGGGCTCTATTATCCTTGTATAACGTTGCTTGGCCAGATTCATGCTGTAGATCCTTTATAAGAGGGATTTATTCAATTACCTGGTTAGCTATTTCACTCCTTGTTTGTGCCTTTACTTTGAGAGTGAGTTTCCCCCTTTGTTTTCAAAGGTTACACCAGCTATCTTTTCTCACTGCCCTGATGAATTTAGATTTCTCTTTTCAAATTGCGTCACTTGTGAGAACAGTACTAATGATTTTTTTTATTAAACCTTTCAAGCAATTTTTCCCCTTCACTTGTTTTTAGCTGCAAAAGGGGCTCTTATTCATTACTTACCATTAAAAATGAGGGACTGCTATTAATTAACATTGTTTGTCTCAGCACTCCCCCAACTGTATAATCTTGAAAAATGCTTGAAAACGGTACACAACTGTACAATCTAGTTTTTTTATATAGAAAAAAACTGAAGTCTGGACTATGGAAATGCTTGCTGGTATTGGAGCAATTCATCACTAATCATTGCTTAGGACATGAATTAAGCAGGTATGCAATTTGAAGCAAAGGTCACATTTACATGTAGGCAATCAAGAACAGGGATTTTGTCCATCTGGCAGTCCAAATAGCTATAATCTTTGTTCAATAGCTGGGGAAGTTTTGTAAGTATAGATTCAGGTAATATAGACACTGCTGAGTCAGTGTTCAACACTAATTTGATAACCCAGAGAAACATTAATATTACATATTGTTTTAGGTAAGTATTTGGAATTCCTTGTACCTGCACTAAGAGCTGTAACATCTGGCAAAGTAACTTCACATGCTTATTATTTAAGTTGAACATTATGCCATACCTATCACAATGTCCTTTTTTCTACAATATTTGTACTGAACTTCTCTTGCTGGTTACCCAGCATAATTTGCAGCAGGTAGTGTAGAGCTGCAATGATAGTGTGGTTTTCCTTGAGGGCTTCAAGATGAAGGGAAGGAACTTGTGGTTCTTTATTTTCATTGCCCTTGGATTTTTTTTTGGTATGACTTGCTTTAACTTGTAGCCAAAGTATTTGCACTGCTTGAACTTGTACTTTGGCCTATTGTTTTTGCTTCTGCTGTTGAAAACTCAATTTGAAGCAACAGTTCTAGTCTTCTCTAATGTCAGGCTTGGTTCAAGTGGTAAGCAGTCTGTAATATGAAGTGTATTTATTTTCTCTACAAACTAATCTTGAATCATTTTGTCTGTTCTGTTGACAAAACCACACGTAATAACCAGGTCCATTAAAGCAGCAGTATGCTGTTGTATTGATTCACCCTGCTTCTGTGTCAGGTAGAGTGGCCATCAAGGTACCTCAAGAATAGAGGACAGTTGCATTTAATGCAACTGTTAGTGCAACTGTCCCCATCACCATGAATGTTGTGTGCCTCCTGAGGCTGGGGGGACACGGCAAGCTCCCGCATGCGGCAGTGGTGGTGTTGGCAGTGGGGCCGTGGTGACAGCGAGCGGGGAGCTCCTGCAGGCAGCTGTGGTGGTATCAGTGGTGGGCCAAGTGGGGAGCTCCTGCAGGCAGCCATGGTGGTGTCGGTGGCAGGGGGGAGGGAGGGAGGGAGCGCTGAGCGGTGAAAAATAGAGGACATAAAGGCGCCCAGTGTCATATCAATAGAAGACAGAGGACCAGAACACCGGTCTGTCCTCTATAAAACCAGATGAATGGCCACCCTAGTGTAAGAGCTGAGCGGTGAAAAATAGAGGACATAAAGGCGCCCAGTGTCATATCAATAGAAGACAGAGGACCAGAACACCGGTCTGTCCTCTATAAAACCAGATGAATGGCCACCCTAGTGTAAGAGATGGGCAGTTATTTCAGCTGGAGGGCCACTTAATGCCTCTCTTCATAAGGCCTGTTTTCTTGCCCTCTGATCCTATGTGTGGCTCTCCTCTAGACTTTTTCAAGCTTCTCCACATCCTTCCTAAATTGTTCCAAATCTTCACATTCTTCACATCCTTCCCACATTCATGTGGTGCTCCTCCACATTCTTCCAAATCCTTCCCAGAATTGAATGCAGTACTCCAGCTGCAGCCTCACCAAGACCAAGTACAATGGGAGGATGACATCCTGGGTTTTGCTCGAGATGCGTTGGTAGATGCAAGCCAAGGTTTTGTTTGCTTTGCCAGCTGTGGTATCGCATTGGTGGCTCATGTTCCTCTTGTGGTCAATCATGACCCCTAAGTCTCTTTCGGTCATGGTTCTAGTGAGTGTAGCATTGCCGATCCTATAAGTCTGATGTGGGTTTCTTTCCCAAGGTGCAGCACCTTGCATTTCTCCATATTGAATGCCATCAGGTTTTCATCTGCCCACCTTGCAAGCCTATTGAGTTCAGCCTGGACCACCAGCCTATCCTCAAGTGTGGATACTCTACCCCAAAGTTTGGTGTTGTCAATGAACTTAGCCAGTCCGCTTCTGACACCAGTGTCCAGATCATTTATGAAGACATTAAAGAGTACAGGTCTAAGAAGAGAGCCTTGGGGGACACCACTAGTCATTGAGTGCTATGTTGATTAATTTCCGTCAACTACCACTCTCTGGGTCTGACCTGGGAGTCAATTCCCCAACCATTGGACTGTGGAATACTCGAGGCCGCAGTTGCCCAATTTTTCCATGAGGACATCATGGGACACCAGGTATATTTTAATATATTTAATATGTAATATATTTTAATTTTATTTAAAAACATGTTTTGTCCTGATTTGTGTGTGTTTGTGCTGTATATATGGAAGTGATTGCATAATAGCTCAAAATGAAGACTTACTCTTGAATATTGTGAGGGGTGTGCAGGGGTATGGAGGGGTATGGCTGGGTAGATATGGGGTTTGTGGGTGTCTGTGTGGATGTGTGTGTATGTGGGGTGTTGGGGTATGTTTGGATGTGTGTGGGTGGGTATGTGGGGTTCGTGGGTGGGCGGGTATGGAGTTTGTGGGGGGGATGTTGGGTATGTGGAGGGGAAGGGTGGCAGAGGGTGTGTGTGGGTGCATGCATGGTGTGTGTATGTAGCAGTAAGTGGGGCTCTTCCTAGAGGCATGCAGGTGTGAGTGTGAGGGAAGATGTGGGTGGGTGTGCTGTTTGTGGGGTATGTAATTGTGTGTGGGAGGGTGTGGTGGTATGTGGGGTGTGCATGGAAGCCCCTGCATGTGCCCCCCTGAGCCAGTCATCCCCCTGCCCCTGCCCCCACCCTGCAACAGCCCAGAGCTTGCACACCCTGTGGCACCTCCCCTACCACTGCCAACAGTACACAGCCCCAGCACAGCCCACGCCCACTCAGCACCACCTGGCCATGACATGGCCTGCCACACCTGGGCATGCAGCATGGCTAGGACGGCTCCTTCTGGCTGCCGTCACTGCTGCCCCCAGCCCCACAGTAGCGGCGGGTACCAGCGTGTGCAATCCCAACCCCACATGCCCCATGCTGGTTTTGGGCTGAGCAGCGGCAGCAGCAGCCAGACAGAAACTATTGCTTGGTGTGGGAGGAAAGAGGTAGAGGTGATGGAGCCATAGGGCAGCCTGGCTTGGCATATGCTTTGGGTGGCTGCACCAAAAACTGCCTAGCGGTGATGAGGGGGAGAAGCCACTTTCTCCCCATGCCAAGCAATAGTTTAAACCTGGCACTAGTGCTAGCGCTGCTGCTGCTCAGCTCAGAGCAGGTGCTGGGGCACAGGCTCAGCAGCAGCAGTGCAGGAGAGAAACTGCTGCTCAGCATGGGGTAAAAGTGGCCCCTTCCCCTCCCACTGTTGGCGCTTCCGGGTGCAGCCACCCAGAACCCACGCGGGGCTACCCTGCGTCTGCTCTGCCAGCAGCCCAGATGCAGAAGTGACATGGCAGAAATGCAGGGCAGCCCCACGTGGGCTGTAGGTGGCCGCATCAGGAAGTGCCAGTGGTGGCAAGGGGAAAGGGCTAATTTTGCCCCACATTGACCAACAGTTTCTGTCCCATGCTGCCACTGCTCTGCTCAGACAGATAAGCTCGGATCTGGTGCGGGGCACAAGGGGTGAGGGCTGCACATGCTGGTCCCCGACATAACCATGGGGCTGAGGGCAGCAGTGGCACCAGCTGGAAGGAACCTCCCCAACTCTTCTGCATGCCCAGGGAGTGGTACTATGTGTAACAGCCAGGAGGCACCTCAGCCAGCCAGGACCAAGGTGTTGGCACTGGATTTAGGGCCCAGCTCTTATACCTTTGTTCTGGACGAGCACAACCCTCAGACTGACCACAACCTTTCCATTCTATAATTGGCAAATGTATTGATACAGAGTGATAACAAAAAAGCAACAGTACAAACAATCAAGTAATTTTATATCTACCAATCCTAGGGCTGTCATCA
This sequence comes from Alligator sinensis, assembly GCF_000455745.1. Taxonomy (NCBI): domain Eukaryota; kingdom Metazoa; phylum Chordata; order Crocodylia; family Alligatoridae; genus Alligator; species Alligator sinensis. Next base: position 177,487 of record NW_005843347.1, on the reverse strand, counting down.
GAGTCAAAGTACATCTGGTCACGATGCAGGCTCCACTCTGAGGCTCTATTTCTTAGGTGTCAGTGGTCTGGAGGTAGGATGCTGAGGCCCACAACCCTGCTCCAGTGGGGTGCATGAGATGGGCTGCTGGTATGCTCTCAGTCCATGGTGACCTTGGGGACCCTTCCTGGGGAATGGGGATGGGGATGGGGACCCCTCTCAGGGAGGAGAAGGAGTAGGAATGGGGAGGGATGGAAAGGAAGAGAAGGAGGGGCAGCAAGGAGGGACAGGGAGGGACCCTTTGTTAATCTCATGCCTGCTTTTGTATTCTCCTTCCCCCTTGATGACTCCTGATGACTGTTCATCCATGGCTATCTCTGGTTGGTTCTCTTTCTGTGGTCACACAACCACATAGCCTTCTGGGCCTTCTCCTAATTTGGTCTGTTCCCCCAAAACCGGGATTCAGACCCCCCTGCTGCTCTGGGGCCTTGTAGCTGGTGTTGCTTATCTCATTTTATGGGGCAGTATGGTACATACTTCCTTGGTTCCCAGGCTATGTGTCCTTATGTTAGACAACCTGTCTGCCTTGAAAGCTATGATCTTGTGTTATGGCATGCCCCGCCTCAATTCTCAGGCTCTGTCTATCCATTGGCCTTATCGTGCTAGACAGCCTGCCTGCTTCCAGGGCTATGAGAAGCTGTGTGTGTGTTAGATCCAAGCTTCCTAGAAATCCAGTTAACCCTTGCTGCTCGTCTTGAGCCCTTATAATGCACATATATATGCCAATTCCCCAAAAACCAGACCTTTAAATACAGTTTCAAAGCCAACACAAGGGACCCTCTGTGGGCCAGACAAAGCCCCTCCGCAGGCTGGATCCAGCCCATTGGCCATATTTTGCCCACCCCTGTTCTATGTATATTGTTAACATTTATACTGTCATTTACTTCAGGCTCAAAAAAGTTTTTAATGCCATGAGTGTAGAAACATTCTTATAATCTCCACAGGGGAGGATGTAGAATATATGCGGGCTTCCTGTTCTGTGGCAGTGCATGAGCACCACACCTTGCCTTAGCCAGCACTGCGTCATTGAGGGCAAGGGCATAATCCTGGAAAAACAAGCCTAGAAGGGACCTCAGGTCTTCTAGTCTTCTAGTCTAATCTTCTGCTCAAGGTACGATCATCCCTGTCTAAACCATCCTAGACCAATGCTTGTCTAACTTATACTTAGAAGCTTCCAGCAACAGAGATTTCACACTTTCCAGGTCATCTTTTCCAGCCTTTCCCCAACTCCACAATTAGAAAATTCTTCCTAATATCCAGCTAAATCTCCCTTTTTGTATGTAAAGCTCATTACTTCTTGCTCTGTCCCCTGTGGACATAGAACATATTTGGCCAGCATCCACTTCATAATAACCTTTCTGTATTTGAATTTGAAAACTGCTCAAATTCTCCTACGAAGAAATATTTATTTGGTAATATCTTCTACTAGACCATCTTTGTAGTTGGGAAAGATGTTAAACAAGCTTTTGAGCATAAAACATCCTTTCTCAGGTGTGTGAAAGATGCAGAGAAAGCCTATGTTAAATTAATTAACAGCATTTTTGAAAGAGCCACTAGAATGCCCTGCACCTAGCCCAATATAAAATAAACTCTCTAGTGACTGCATACCCTGGGTCATCACATACCATCCACACTGGAATCTATAAGAAAGATTATTGAGCTGTTGCCACCTATACTGAAAGGGAATCATACCCTGTGTTGGAGTTCACCGCTACTCCTCACTACCAGAAAGCTGCAGAATGCCAATCCCTGGAACAATTTTTCACTGCAACCAGGGAACACTACTGGTGCTGCAACTCCTTGCTGCCCCCGGTGCCACATCCCCACGAGTGGGAACATGCATTTTGTGGTGCCTCAAAAGGCTTTGAGGCACCACAAAACACACATGGTCCATGTTCATCTGTTTGCCACTCTGCATATTTGCAGTGTGGAGGCAAAATTAGATACTGGGAAATCCCAGTATCTGAAAAAAAAAACATGCCAGAAAAAGCGGTGGTGCACACGTGGCAGCAGCATGCACCACCTGAACTGGAGCCTGGCTGGCCAGAGCCATGCTCCAGCTGCTGGCCAGGCTCTGAGCACCTGGATTGCTGCTGCTGCAGTGCCAGGAGGCTCCCAGGTAAGGCTGCTGGGGCTCAGCCAGGTGCTAGCCCAGCCTCCCTTACCCAACCCATGGTAATTTGCCATGTGCCACAGTGCACATGCAGGGACATGCCTAGGGAAAAGTAGCAGTGGCACAAATATGTGCCGCTGCTAATTGTCCCTGGAAAAATGCATGTGCATGCTCAGGATGTGCTCCAGGGGTCTAGTTGGGGATTGCTATTGTTGCTGGTCCTCGCTTCTGCTGGGGCCATTGCTCAGCTGCTGCCACCACTGCCACTACTATTACTGCTTCTTGCTGCCACTAGGAACAACTGCTTAGCTGGCACTACTGCTCCTCTGTGAGTTGCTTACACAACTCCAGCTCTTTTAGACCATGAGTCTCAACAGGAGGCTCAGGGGGCGCCTGTACACATGATGCCATTTCCACGTACATGTGATGCAAATGTCACTTTGTGTGGTTTAATGGCATCACACTGTAGACGTGCAAGTGTTTTGGGGGTTTTAAATGAGTTTGCATTGTTGCAAACTAAACTACATTCTGATGCAGCTGTCAGCTTGCCCCCTGGCTGTGGGAGAAGTAGGCAGGCTCTGCAGAAAAAAAGATCAGGCCCTTCACTGCTTCTGCCTTCAGTAGGCTCCTGTGGCCGGCAGGACAGCTGGGGCTACCTGGGAATGGGCTGGCTTGCCCCTGGGGCAGCACAGGAACATGGCAGGAGGGCAGCTGGGTTTGCTGGTAGTCTGGTACATGGGACGCTGGAAGCCTGGATGGGCTGTTAGCTGACTGGGTGCTGCCCCAGCTCGGAGGCACCAAATCCAATGCTTCTCTGAGCCCACCCAGGCTTTCAGTACCATCTCCACTGCCTTTTTTGCTGCCAGCATACCCAGCCACCCCCCTGCTGCTTCCCTATGCTGCCCCAGGGGCAAGCTGGGTGTGATTGTGGCCAGAGGAGGTGGCAGGGACAATACATGGAGCGCTGGAAGCCTGGGCAGGCTTGGGAAACATTGGATCAGGCATCTGAGCTGGGGCAGCACCCGGCCACTTATCAGCACCCCATGCACCATCCGCACTGCCTTTTCCAGCCACCAGCAAACCCAGCTGCCCTCCTGCCACCTTTCCACACTGTCCCAGGGGCAAGCCAGCCTGTTCCTAGGTGGCCCCAGGTGTCCTGCCAGCTGCAGGAGCCTGCTGAAGGCAGAATGAGGGGCATGATCCCTTTTTTTCCCCAGCAGAGTCTACCCACCTCACTTGCAGCCATGCTGGGGGATGGAGGGGGAAGCTGCTGGTGGGCCAAATGGCTCCTGAGCTGCAAGGGCACCCGGTCCTTCCCTCCATGGTGGCAGCACTTCCCAGGGCCACTGGGTGGGCTGCTAGTAGGTCGGGTGCTGCCCCTGCTCAGGGTCGAGGAAGAGTTGGATCAAGTGGGTGCTGCCTCTGAGGTGGGGCAG